>NW_026294492.1:16673616-16848616 GCF_007827085.1 Peromyscus californicus insignis
TGCAAATGTGGGAAAGAGGTCAAACTGACAAAGATTAAATGCCTTCAAAATATAATTTTTAAAAATGAAAAAGAAATCCTCTCAGATGTTGGCAGTGAAATCAGAAGGAAATGAGTTTTCTTGAGTTGAAGGCCCAGAAGTGGTCTTGCTTTTCATATTCGTGAGGGGTGTTCTTTGTATGTATGTTTACTGAAGGTTGCAGTCATTGACCACCTGCCTGTTACCTTTATGATTTATCTATCCTGGGATGCACACCTTCCAGACAATCAAATACTCTGATGCCTTTCTTCTCCAAGTGACAGTAACCATCTCTTCTACCACAGAGCCAGTACTTCACAGATAATAGTCTGATAATTCTTTCATGTGTCTCCTCTGTACCAAAGTGGAAATGATTAAATCTTGTTTGCTAACTTTTCACTTGGAAGGGGACATGAGGTATGAGAATCCCCTCCCCCACCCCCACCCCCACCCCCACCCCCACCCCCACAATATGTTGGGATTGTCAGTAGATGCAAAGCAGGAGACAGCAAAAGATTAATAAAGCAGAATTAGCATTTGGAGCCGTATTGAAGGTCACCCCAAGTCCTCACCTGGGGTATTCCAAACAGAATCAAAGGACCATACTTATTCAAGTCTTCAATAGCTTTGTTTCCATAAAGCTAGTATCGTCTAAGTCATAGGTTAATTTCACTCCTGCCAATAAAAGACCTCCAGCTCAGTACTCAAGTATTTGGTATCATTATAGCACATTTGTTGATAGTCTGTCCCTGAGGTTCACCATTGAATTAGTCTGGTAACTATTCACACCAAAGTATTTGTTTATAATCCATAGAGAAACTAGGGTTCCTTTGCTCATCCCCAAACCCCAAAGTCCTGGCCTCTCCCACCCACCCCAGATTACAACTTGCTGTGATTGTCTTTTCTGTTTTTAACTTTTTCCTTCTCCAGTAAAAGTCAATATATGAGTTCCCCCAGGGAGAAAATGGTTCCTCCTCTTTATTTCTATCCTTAGCCCCAGGTTATTTCTCAGATGCAATACTCTATAGCACACCATATTGCATCGTAACTTTAATTTATTTCATCCTGATTAGCCAACAGGTTTTGAAACAACTGAGAAAAAGAAATTAGGTAGTATCATTCTCTCTTCAGACTCATGTCGACACATAATATACTCCGATCTCATCTAGCAAAACGTTATTTGAAAACATATACTTTAAAAATCCACTTACTAAAGATGAAAATTAGAAATAGCACTTTATTCATTAATTTATGTCACACACACAACTACCAAGATGCACAATAGGTGCATGCCAGACATTGTGTACTGAATCAGATTTGATTCCATCTCCACACTTCTGGACCTCCTAGCATTATTATGCACTTCCTCAACACCTGCACATAAAATCAATTTTTAAATAGAAATAAGCTACTGAGTGTTTAAAAAATACCTGGCTGGTGATGACAAACGTATCAGTGGGCGGTTAAAAAAAAATCAAGATGTGAAAAACAAAGACCATCTCAGTAAGTCCTTTTACAGTTCTTTTCTGATCGAAACCATCGTGTTCTGCTGGTGCTCAGGTCACTACCTCAAGTGACTGCTACCAGAATGGTCACAGCTCCCAGGCAAATCCTCTGCTGCTCTGATTTCATCACTATGGAAGCACATTGTTACTAAAGGAAGAACCTGTCTCAGGGTTGGAGAGAGCATGTGCCTCCGTGCCCTTAGGTATTAGAGAAAGCTTTGTTTGAGCTCAGCTCTCCCTTTTGAGTAAAAGGTACAGAGCTCAAGGGTACAGGACCCACTGTGGCTTGAAACACGCAGAAGCAAAGCAGCAGAACTCTCTATACCTGGCCTACTGTTGGGGGTGCTCCTGGTCTAGGAAAATCAGTCCTCCACTGCCACACCATCATATGCCAGGATTAGAGGCTCACTTCACACACTACTAGTGTCCCATTGATTGTGTCCAACCGAAACAGCATAGCCAAGAGGGATTCATTCACAACAAGTATCCAGAGAAGTCCAATCCATGGCTTCTTGTTTCCGTCTCTAAAATAGAGATATGTCTATGGTTTTGAATGTACTAAAAATGGATGGGAAAATAGCATTGTTATCCGTGAATAAATGAATAAATGATGGATGGGTGGATGAATGAATGATGTCTTTCCTTAGGGCTTCCATGTACATACAGCACTACCACTACCTAACTGGTATAGCCTCCAACCTTGTAACTAATCTCTAGGGCTCCCCACCATCTCAAGTGCTCCCCCAGATTCAACATGAGTTGAAAGGTCCCCTCCATCCTTGTAGTTAATCTCTGTGTTCCTTAAAATGTCAGTGCTCTTCTTCGTCAAGAAATCAAAACAGCCTAAATGTCTATCAAAAGAGCTGATAAATAACATGTTATACATATATACAATGGAACATCACTTAGCCATAAAGAATAATGACAGCCTGACAGTTACATGGAAATGGGTAACTAGGAACCGCTTTGTCAAGGTAAATAGCCAGACTCAAAACGACAAATGCCATATGATTTTTCTCATATGTAGAACCTAGGTTTTAATGTGTGTGTGTGTGTGTGTGTGTGTGTGTGTGTGTGTGTGTGTGTGTGTGTGTATGTGTGTGTATGTGTGTGTATGTGTGTATAATGTGTGTTGTGGATTGAAAGAAAATGGCCCACATAGGCTCACAGGGAGTGGCATTATTAGGAGGTGTGGCCTTATTGGAGTAGATGTGGTTTTGATGGATGAAATATGTCACTAGGGGAAGGCTTCAGGGTTTCAGAAGCTCAAGCCAGGCCTAGTGTAGCTCACTAGGTCTTCTTGCTGCCTGCTGATCCAGATATAGCTGATGATCTCAGTTCCCTCTCCAGCACCATGTCCACCTGTGTGCCACCATACTCCTCACCATGACGATAATGGACTAAACCTCTGAACTCTAAACCAGCCCCAGGTAAAAGTTTTCCTTGAGAAGAGTCGCTATGGTCATGGTGTCTCTTCACAGCAATAAATCCCTAACCAAGACAATGTGTGTGTTTGTGTGCATGTGTGTGTGTGTGTGTGTGTGTGTGTGTGTAAAGTGTGTGTAGGTCAAGAAAACAGAAAGGACACATGAGAAAGTGACCAAGAGACAGTGGAGGAGTCGACGATTAAGGAATACTTGTAGCATGAAAAATGTAGGCTGTTTGTAGGACAGGAAGAACAAATGGAGGGAAAGGGGAGACCAGATAGGCCAGTGGAAAAACAGGGTAGATAAGATCAATGTATGGCCAGATGCGCTGGTGCATGCCTTTAAACCTACTGGTGAGGAAACACAGGCAGGTGGATCTCTATGAGCTCAAGGCTGTGGTAGGCTACAAAGAGTGAATAAAGTATGGAAATAGCACAATGTAAACAATTATTTGATTGTTATCTTTAAAAATAACAAAAGAAGAAATATAGGTATTTAAAGCTAACTCTCTCTCTCTCTCTCACACACACACACACACACACACACACACACACACACACACATTTATATCCAAGAATACTGTTTTGTTTGTTTTTAAAAACAATATCCGTGTTGTGTTTAAATTTAAATCCCAACACATCTTCCCAGGGTCACTAAATACTACCTTATTTCATTGATCACTGAGCACTGTGTTGCCTAATTCACACCTAAATCAGACACCCATTGTCCAATGTTAAGTTTTTTAAGAGAACCATCTCCTCAAAGCATGAACAAGTATTTCAAGACTGTACATTCGTGCCCATTTTCTGAGGCTACCATGCAAAATACTGCAAAGTGTCTTCAATCTGCATTGTCCTCTTATAGTTTTGGAGGCCTAGAAGTTAAGATAACTAGTACAGCCATGTTCTCTGTAATGGTTTGAGGGAAAGTCCATTTCATATGTTTCCCGTACTTCTGGTGCTGCCTACAATCCCATCATCCCTTGCCTTGGAGCTGCGCAGACTTATGTCTCCATCTTCATGGGGCCATCCTTAAGCAGTACCCTTTATCTTTGTGAATTCTCTATGTTCCTTTCCTTATAAGAACATCACTCATGCTGGATTATGGCTTCTCCTGTACAATGTGACCTTTTCCTACCATAACTAATTACATCTGTAAAGACTCCTTCCAAATAAAGCCATACTTTGAGGGTTTGAATAGACATGAAGTTGGGGCAGGGTACAATTAACCCCTACTCTCCTGCTGCCTCCATATTTTGATGCTCAGTGTCTTCCTTCATCATAATTCAAACACTAAGGCAGACAGTCTCCTGGGAAACTTGTTTGTGTGAGGTGATGCCTCTCTGTCCCTGTATGGGCCTTTGCTGCACCAAATGTGGCACAGAAAGGCAGGAAGGTTGCCTTCTTCGAAGTCTCCATTCTACTGACATAAAGTCACTTTGTTATGGTAATTGCATTTGACCTGCTCTTCTCTAGGCCACTGCGAGGCACTATGGAGTTCACTTACACAAATCTATAGTATAGAAATCAACAATAGCCGGGCGGTGGTGGCGCACGCCTTTAATCCCAGCACTCGGGAGGCAGAGCCAGGCGGATCTCCGTGAGTTCGAGGCCAGCCTGGTCTCCAAAGCGAGTTCCAGGAAAGGCGCAAAGCTACACAGAGAAACCCTGTCTCGAAAAATAAAAAAAAACAAAAAAAAACAAAAAAAAACAAAAAAAAAAAAAGAAATCAACAATAATTAAGAGTGGGAGGGTGAGGAGAGGAAACTATCCCATACGAGTCTCATCTCAAAGCATCAGAAATGTCAAGTTGGACTCATTCTGTGTAAAGGTCAGTCTTAACATGCCAACCTTTTAAAATTTCATTGGAAGGTTTGTGTTTAAAATATCATGCCTCAAATTAAAAAAAAAAAAATCATTCAAGAAAACCCTTCTTTATAGCCACAGATTGTAGTTACCACATTAGAATGCATTACTAAACAAAAGCAATGTAAAGTCTTTGCTGCTCTGGAGAAACAAATGAACAAGCAGACAAAGGTTTACATTTCCAGAACTCTTAAGTAGAGGGAAAATATGCAAATCAGAAACAACAAAAAGAAACTCATTTTCCCATTCTAGTCTGTTCTTTACCGGCTTCATCATACTCAGTAAAATACATATTTCCTTTCTCTGCTTTGCAATAATTGACCAACACACACTAAATGGTTGCTTTGTGAAATGAGATCTTAAAAGTAAAATGTAATGAGAAAATCATCAATCATGACATATATATATATATGTGTGCATAGTGTTTTCAATACCTAGAGAGCAGTTATCTGTAATTTTAATGATTGTCAAAACTATGACCAAGTATTAGCCATTGTTTTGCAATCACACAGACTTGTTCTTGAGTCTGATACTAAGACATGTACCCAAGCTGCATTCCTAGAAGAGACACTGAAGAAAAGTGTGCACAAAATCTAAAACTACTCAGACATTAAGAAATACTGTTTTAAAGGGTGGTTTAGCTATTGAACAAATGCTTGCATTTAATGAGCACCTAGTGCATGTAGCTATTCTGTAATTCTGAAGAAAAAAATATAAAGTAAATCAGTAGTCCTGATCCAACAAAGGTTTGAACACAGCCAAACTGTGTTATATAGTAAGTCAAATGTCACAACAGCACATGAAGAATTGAGCAGGAATTAAGGGGAGCTGAGTGGCTTACATAATATGAATGGGAGGCTTAGAGAATATAGTGATTATAGAAGCAACATTAGAAGCTGATCAATCAAAATGCAAAGGATACCATGGCAAGCAGTTTGTGTCTGTATAATAAAGAGAATACTTACATATATGGAGTAGTGTTGTTAGTCCGTCTTTGTCTTTTGGGGAACCTACCACCAGCTCCCAAATAAATCACACACAGAGGCATATATTTAATTATAAATGCCCAGCCTCGGTTGGCTTTTTTTCTAGCCAGCTTTCCTTAACCTAAATTATGATGTCTACCTTTTACCTCCGGGTTTTGCCTGTTGTCTTACTTTTGTAAATCTTACTCCATGGCTTATTGTGTAGCTGGATAGCTGGCCCCTGGAGTCCTCCTCCTCCTCCCACTCCTAGATTTCTCCATATATATATATATATACATATACTCTCTGCCTGCCAGCCCCGCCTATCCTGTCTCCTGCCTTGCTATTGGCTAGTTCTTTATTAGACCATCAGGTGTTCTAGACAGGCACAGTACCACAGCTTCACAGGGTTAAACAAATGTAACATAAACAAAAAGTAACACACATTAAAAAATATTCTGCAACAGAGTTAAGTAGGAGAGAGAATGTGATGGTAAGGAAGGTGAAGAGAGCCGCTTCTGTCTTCATTCAAAAAGCATTGCCATGCTACATACTTGACTATGCATAACATCTGCATGGCTTCTCATGGAAGCAAAGAAACTGTTAAGAAATTAGCCAAATATCAGGGAAACCTTCCAGCAGAAAAATGCTGTTTCTGGTCTTTTCCAGCAGGAAAAAAAGTGAAGGTGTACAGATGATAAAGCTGACTTCCTTTTGAGGGGCCACAGACATGTGGGCAGTATACTCAACATTTTAGGCCATCTCCACCCATCTACTTCTTTCACTTGCAAAAAAAATAATAATAATAAGCTCATCGAGATGGTTGGTACCATCAACCTGACAAGAGCTAGAATCTCTCAAGAGGCAAGCCTCTAGGCAGGCGAAGGTTATCTAGATCAGTGCTTTTCAACCTGTGATTCGGAACCCCTTTAGGGGTCGGATGACCCTTTCACAGGGGTCACCTACGATCATTAGAAAACACAGATAGTTACATTACGATTCCTAACAGTAGCAAAATTCCAGTTATAAAGTGCCAACAAAAATAGTATTATGAGCCAGGTGGTGGTGGCAGCGTACTCCTGTAATCCGAGCACTTGGGAGGCAGAAGTAGGCAGATCTCTGTGAGTTCGAGGCCAGCCTGGTATACAAAGCAAGTTCCAGGACAGACAGGGCTATTACACAGAGAAACCCTGTCTTGAAAAGCCTAAAAATAATAACAATAACAATAATAATAGTAATTATTATTATTTTATGGTTGGGGGGTCACCACAATATGAGGAACTATATTAAAGGGTCACAGCCTTAGGAAGGTTGAGGACCACTGCTCTAGATCAAGTCAGTTGAAGCAGGAAGACCCACCCTAATCGCCAAACACATTTTAAAAAATTAATTAATTTAAAAAACAAGGCAAGGAACAGGGCTGAGAGGAAGTGTGAATCAAGGATCTTTTCTTCCTGACCTTAGATACAACGTGGCCATAGCTTCACAAGTCCAGTACCATGCCTTCCCTACCATCTTGGACTCTGCTCTACCTACCAGTCAGCCAAAGTTTTAAAACCCTCCCTTTCCTATGTAGATTTGGTCAGGTATGTTGTCACAGCAACCAGGAAAGTAACTACCATACACACGGAAAAAATTATCATTTGCATGGATGTAAACACAAACGAGCCAAAACATTCAGAGGTACCGACGGCACCCGTGTCTGATGGAAAGGAACAAAGAAAAATGTAACTCGAAAGAGGAAGTGTTAAAAAAAAATCAGAATGGAATTTAGAGTTACAAAAGTGGATGCTTTTTTAGAAGATTGAACAGAAGGAAATGATCAGACTGAAATTAGCTGGCTTGGAACAATGCTCTCTAAAAAGTGACCTATTCTGAGATGGGAAGATCATACCCCTTCGAGAAGAGACAATCAGCCTTTGTGCGCCATGTCAGTGTAAAAGCTGCTTCCAGCCGAGAGCCACGCAGCCCGGCACTTGCTTTTGCGAGGAGACGGTGAGATGACAGAGCAATGAACTTTAATGGGCTATCAGATATTTTTAAATAGCATTTTCCATTTTAAATGTGGATCCAAATCCAGCGCTGGGAGAATGGGGGAGCTGAAAGCTTCGGTTCAAACCTGCAAGGCCTTCGCCAGTATCTGCACCGAAAGCTCTCTGACAAGAATACACTTGATTTCCAACCAGCAAGAGACTAGTTATTCCATTTAGGGAAATGACATTCTGATGACCGAAAATGACTCTTGCCGTGACTGCAGCTCGGAGCTTTGACACTGCATCTGTCCCGGGTCATGCAGAATAGTTTTGACAAGGCTTTTAGGGATCCCTTTCCTTGTTTGGGGGGTCGGTCAGGGTGCTAATTCCTCAGCTGCTTTGCTGAAGAAGTTATAGATTTAGGTCACTGTGGCATCTACCAGTCACCAAAGCTATCTATTCACCCACTGAGGAATCACCAGTGAGTATTTACTACATGATGGCCTTCATGTTAGATACTAGTTAACACAAGATTGGGATTGACATACTTGTCCTCAAAACATCATGGTCCTATGGGAAAGAGCTCAAGCTAGCAAATAATTATAGAGAGGGCTTGGAAGGACAGCCAACTAGACTCCAGAAGGGGAAAGGGAGTTAATTGGGCTCTCTCCTTTCTTCCTAATTCACACCAGCCTCTACAGTATGACCCAAGGCTTTACAAGATTTTCCTCTTCCTAAGATCAGTGGGACTATTGAACCACTAATGATGTCTGATGACAGTTCAATCTTTGGTATACCATTTTCCAACATTTCTTACTTTGTGTCAGCCATTCATTATTTTTATTGCTTAAGACTGTCCTATCTTGAATTTTCTCTCTGTAGGCTTAAACATTCTTTCAAAATGTCCTGGGGTAAAATTTTTCCCTAAAATATTAAGGTTCCATCGAGTTTTATTTTCTCTATATGTGCTTTCCTAATATAATTTCATCTCACGGATTCACAGGTAAAATAGAACCATATTATTGGCATCTATATAATCTGCTGTCTGTCAGTGAGACTTTGGGAATGCCTCTAAGTTTCCATTTGAGGTGGTAAACAGAATCCATATATTTAACTGTGTCATAGTAAATTTTCATCTATATTTACAATTATATATATATATATATATATATATATATATATATATATATATATATATATGAAAATTGTATTAGTATGACCAAATGGAAAAAAAGATGACATTCACATATTCAGTATTGTATGGATGTTTCCCAAAGCATAACACAAAGCTTAAAATACTAGATAGAAAAAATATTTACTAGGTTATGACTCAATACGTGGGAATGCAATTCCACAATTTACTCAAACACGTATTAGATGGGATTAGACAATGAGAAAGTCCCAGGTAATCAAGGAAGTCCAAATATCACAGTGTAATCATTTCCGAGAATACTTGCCCTGCCTAGGGTTATGTTCCTAGTTATAGACTTCGAGGCCATAGGCAGTCTCTCACTGAATGCCAGACAAAATTGGGACAGTTCTTTAATAAGATATTGAGAGAATTCTACCACTCCAGTATTTTCTGTAACTTTCTTTAGCCAGTTAAGAGCACTGGTTGTAATTGCACTGTTGGAGGGAGCTTGGCTTGCAGGCATTCATCCATTCAGGAAGGTGTCACTCTTGTGAGTGGTCACTGCGTGCTTGCAAGTCTTTATAACTGCATGTGTTATAGTAGCATACATTCAGCAGAAACCTGGGTCTTTTTTTCCAAATGATACAATGGTCCATGGCTCAAGGTTATCATCAGCTTGCCTATTTGTACCATGCACACACCACAAGAACACCACCTATGACTCTCAGGCTGAAATTCACTCCCATCCACTCATTCCTAAAATGACAAACATAAACTTCCTGCACTCAGATTTTCACTTCCAGTCACTATTATCCTACCCAATAGCTCCTTAGCACACCCAGTTACACCATGCGATTGGATATAGCAAAATAAAAATAACGAACATTGTTGGTATTTGTAAATACAGTTGCTTTATTATTCATTCACTCTTCCATCAAATTTTTTTTTTCTGCACTCCAAAGACAGCTCACCTTACTGTTACCTTTTACTAATAGAAATGGCTCTGTTCCTTGCAGGGAACTGGATGTTTGAGACTCCCAATTTCCAAGGTGATTTCTTGAAAACTAGTTGCCAATAAAAAGCCATTAGGGGATGGAGAGATGGCTCAGCAGTTAAGATCTCTTAACTTGCTCTTCCAGAGGACACGGTTCAACTCTCAGCACCCACATGGCAGCTCACAATTGTCTGTAGCTCCAGTTCCAGAGGATCTGACACTCTCACACAGACATATATGTAGGCAAAACACCAATACACATACAATAAATAAATAATTGGTTATTTAAAAAAAGAATCCATTAGGATGTAGGGTTTGTGGGAGGTCTTTATATCATGAAGGCAAAGCCCTGGCTGATGGATGAGTTTAATGCCCCTTCGAAGCAGACCCTGGAGCACTGAATTGTTCTAAACCACCATGTGAGGACATGAGCAGAAGTCATCCTTTATGAATGAGAAAGCCAGCATTCAGCAGACTCTGAATTTATCAGAGTGCTGATTTTGTACTTCTCACCCTCTTAAAATATGAGAAATTTTGGTATTTATAAGTTGTCCCATTTGAGGTTTTTTCCTAAAGTATCTCAGATGAACTAAAACACGTGAATTTTTCCTTTGGTAATTTTTACAAGGCCTCTACCTTCATTTGTTTGCTTGTTTATGCATGTATGTACATATATTCTATGTGTGGGACACAGGATTGAATCTACAGCCACTTGCCTACCTGTAGAGAAATCTATCACTCTGCTATGCCCCTAACTCAAAGCCCCACAGATAATATGGGTTCCAAGCCTGATGAATCACTAAATATTAATTTTGTGTGATAAGGAGCAACCCAACCTTGCTGGTATACAATGCCAACCATTGATTTTTCTTACATACGTCAGTCAACTTTGGCCTCGCTAAGATAAGAGGCTATGGGTCAGAGTCAGACCATTCTAAACATTTCACTTGGAGACAGTGAATATCTGTTGTAGTTTGAATGTAATTAGCCCCCATAAGCTCAAAGGAAGTGGTACTATTAGGAGGTGTCACTTTGTTGTAGGAGGTATGGCCTTGGAGAAAGTATGTCACTGTGGAGAGATTTGAGGTCTCATATATGCTCAAGCCATGCTCAGTGTTTCAGACCACTTCCTATTGCCTATGGGTCAAGATGGAGGACTCTCAGCTCCTTCTCCAGCACCATGTCTGCCTGCACACCACCATATTGAACCATGATAATGGACTAAACCTCTGAAACTGTATGCCATCCCAATTAAATGTTTTCCTTTATAAGAGTTGACATGGTCATGGTGTCTCTTCCCAGCAATAGAAACCCTCTTTAAGACAGTATCTGTAGCACATGCTTCATTTATTGGACCCACAGAAACACAGGGCAGTAAGCAGAAGCACAAGGTCATATGCAGAAACACTGAAAGAATACTTTCTAAGACCCAGAGTCAAAACTGGTACATTGTCCACCTGCCATCTATACTATAGCCTAGGTAAGTTAAGCTGAGTGAGACTCTCAAAGAGACACAAGGTAAAAAGGAGAGAAACCTTTTGGCTGTGTTTTCTGGAATAAACTCCTAACCTTATCAATGTTTTTTAAATATACAAAAAATACAGCATTTGTTTTCCAAACTACTTGACAATTGTGTGACAGATTTGCTTATTGTTCACAATTCCCTACATTGTATCTTTCAGTACTAAGGATATAAATTCACATCTTCCCTAATATGGCTTCATGGCTACTGGATGTGGGATTATAATCAAGAGTAACTCATAATTTGATACTGTTAACATGTCAATTTGCAAGTTTCCTTTACTTGTATCAATGCAAATTTTTCCTAGTTTGCTTGTATAATACAAGTGTGTGTGTGTGTGTGTGTGTGTGTGTGTGTGTGTGTGTGTGTGTGTGTGTGGCAGGTGACACATATCCCATATATTTGATGCCTTTCATCTATGTGTGTGTACAACATACATGTATATGCTTGTGTACATCCATTTCTATTCCACTTGACCTGGTAGGATAGGATAGGGTGAGAGAAGGAAGAGTATTAAATACATAGGACTTAAATTGCCATCTTCCACTAAATAATTACATTCATGGTTTTTCCAAACTTGTTGACATACGTTACTCCAAAGAGAATTGTCATTTATTATATATGCTCAGTGAATGTTCATGATATTAACTAATGAAACTAATGATTTGTTTCTTTTAAGTTCAAACATTGTATGATGATTAAAAACTTCAACACTACACCCAAATCCTACACTTCTACCCCATTTCCTGACCCAGGAGTTTGATCCTGTTTTGCTCACCCAACATTTTCAGCAGTTCAGCAGGCCAATAACTCAGGCCTATGGACACCATGATCCTGTCCACGGTCATAGAGGACAGACTATTTTCTCATGTTTTCAATATGATACACAACATTTGTGACTGTTCCATCACTTTTTGGCCTTATAAAGTCTCTTGCCAATCTGTAGTACTTTCCAAAACAAAATAGTTTATGCAGCTATCTCCTTTTCCCCAACCTGCCCTGAAATAATGTTTGAATATATGCTTTGAGGGGAAAATAGTTGCACAAATATGCTCTGTAATTATTAAAAGAAAATGTAATAAATCTACAGATTATAATTTAGAAAGCAAATATCACTTGTGTCTCTCAGGGAAAGGGGAGATTAAAACTGCAAGATATATAAAAAGCTATTTTCAGGTCACCTCTCTGGAGCAAACATGGTTTTAAACACAATATATAACTGCAGAAGACCAGCTGCTCCACGCTAAATGCTTTCCATCATCTCTCACCTACATCTCATATCAAAGAATGACTGTAGAGGCAGGAAAATAAGGGAATCTGACCACTAAGCCACAGAAGAGGGGCTCCCTAGGATCTCTTTTCCGCAAGATGTTGGATTCGCTTGACCTTTGGGGTTCTAACTGATGCATTTTGACAAGGAATAGAGTTCATCCTGGTTACAACAGCCCCCAAGGCAAAAGGAGTGACTGCCCTCCCTCAGCAGCCATCAATTGCCAACAGCTCCTCCTCTTGGGGTAGGACCTGGGGGACCCTTGTCCATCAGTGCTGGAATTTGGCCTGGCTTGGTCATGTGCAGGTCTTGCATTTGTAACCTCAACTGCTGGGAGTTGATGCCTGCACTAGCTATGTCAAGCTCAGAAATTTGCATTTCACAACCTTCTTCTCCATCCTTTCTGCTTTATTTTGCTGGTCTCTCTATCCCTCTTCTCCAAAGTTCCCTGACTGAGCTTTGAAGGGAAGCCCTAGCGGATGGCTATGATCAATATGCATTATAATGCATAAAACTCTCAAAAATTAAACTATTATTACTGTTGTTGTTTCAAGACAGGGTGTTTTTTGTTTGTTTGTTTGGTTTTTTTTTTTCCGTAGTCCTGTCTGTCCTGGAACTTGCTCTATAGAGCAGGCTGGCCTCGAACTAAAGATCTGCCTGCTTTAAGAATATATACATTTTCACTCTACAAAGTAAAAGTTCAACATAAAGAATCTGAAATAATATAAACTGAAGTACTCTAAAGCTACAATTATTTGTTTTGAACTAAAGACAAGTTTGCATTCAGAGAAGGAAAATAAAAGGAAGTCCTTTTTACATGAGGTATGAGGTGAGGGAGCAGTAAGATGAACCCAGACTGAAGACTTTCCCAATTTGGAATTCAGAGCTGATGTCCTATTTGATCCCAAATAGTAATAGTCTCCCCTTGCATCCCACTGCAATGCTATCTTTATTCTAGAGCCAGAAAAACAACAACAGCAACAACAAAATCATCCTATCAGAGACTGAACACTATGCTGAGCAGCCAATTCCCAGAATAATAGCTAACAAGGAGAGTTCCAGAAGTCCTTTTGCAACCAAAGGACAAGCATTGTAGAGTGGACACTGCTGTATCAAGGCCAGACTATAAGCCTGGTGGGGACCACAGTATGGATAAATCCTACTAATACAGCAGCTCTAAGATATTTCTGTAAAGGATTCAGAGAGAACACTAATTAACCCAGACGGGGAAATCTACCAAAGCTGTAGTCCTTCTGCTGACGAATATCCTCTATTGGCATTTTTGTGAATCATTCCTGACATTTTGCCAGCTCTGCTGTCAACTTTCAAGGGATGCTGAAATAGTGAGTAGGTTTTTAAAAGCAAAATCTATAGGACGAAGTCTGATTACAAAACTGCCGGCTGCCTTAAAAACAATAACCAAACAGGGACAGAATGATCATTAAAAACAAACTTGCTGTAAAGCCTCCAGTGGTGGAGCTGTTGAGTCTAGTGAGTAAGGGCTGGCTCAGATTAAAATACAGTGTTTTTCAGGTTGTGAGATGGGCAGTATGTGGGTTGGTTGGTGTTCTGTTTTCATAGATGTGTCAACAGCTGTGTGTGTACATACGCAGGTACCTTCAGCGGATCCTCAGCACCCACTGTGTATCCAACACAGGCAATAAACTCTGAAGAGCGCCAGAGTCATTACCTTTTATAAAATATCAGCAATTGTTCTAGAAAAGGTATATGCTAAAAATTGAAATGTTTATTTTATGCTTTTCATAACTGAACTCTTTTTTAATATAAATAGCACTCATAAGATCATTATAAAAGTAAAGTATAATAGCAACTACAGGTGGGAACGGAGTGTCTCTTCCCTGGTCACTAACTTTCATAGACTCAGGCTCCACTTCTTTGGAAACTATGTATATAAGGAATAATTTAAAGAATATTATTTATAAACAGAGTCACCTAGAATTTGTAAGTGGCTTTCAGAAAGGATGAGTCACATCTCGCAGCAGAAGCCATTTTATTTATTCAATCCACAATCCAACAAAAATCCTGGAGGAACACTTCCTACCTCACTGTATCCCCTACACCCCAGAAAGACGAGAGGAAATCAGATCTTCCCTTCTTCCATCACTTCCTTCTTCCTTTCTATTTTATATTAAATCATAGGCCAAGACATAAACCATAATGAAGACACCAGCTTCTGACTTATCTGGAAGCAAAATAAAATTTGACCAAGAACTTAAAGGAATAGCCAGACTAGAGGCTCTAGCCTACAGTACAGTTTTGTTGCTGCTGTTTGTTTTTTTGTTTTGCTTTGTTTTGTTTTACTGCTTAGAAAGTAGGGTCTTTGAAATGCTACTATATTAACCAGAGAAAGGAAATGTTGACATTGAATTATTGCTCATCTGTCAGCACATGAACCAGAAAAGCTGGCCAGAAAGCAGGTGCCTTGCATTGCTATCCCCCCTTTACATTCTGATTCCAGCATTTGTTTTGCAAAACAAGCAAATAAACAAAAAACATAACAGACAAACACACACCAAACCCAGTACTCACCTACCACGTGCTACAAACAGGTGCTTGAGAGAATTTATGAGCAAAATTGGAGTGTTTGCTCTGGTTATGTGTGTATAGGTGGAGTCTTCAAAGCACAGAGGCTGGGCAAATAACACAACTGCCACTAATAAAACTCTCCAAAGCTCTTTGAGAAGGTGGCCACAGACCCCAGTCATTCTTATATATAAATGTCTCTCATCGAATGTACAGGATGACATGGTGGTGGTGGGTCTCCTTCTCTTGTGCATGCCATCTGCTAACTCGTGCAGGTTCAGAAGAGAATGGGTCATAGACGGGGCAGGGGGCATTGTCTGCCTGTTTCACTGCCTCAGCCAGCACTCAGCCCAGTGGCCATCCCCTCAACTAGCATTGTGTAGACCGTTGCTTGAGACAAACGGTCCCTGGGCAGAGTGTGTCGGCAGGAGGGTTGGCCGACAGAGAGAGATAAAAGGAGTCCTCTATCAGCATCATATTTCTTTCGCTGCCTCCATAATAGCAAGAAGAATAGTGAAAATGACTGGCTGAGTAAATTGCTTTTGGAATAAATGTGTTTCCTCCCACTGACCTCCTCCTCCTTCTTGTGATCTGTTTCTCTTCCTTCCCTCCTCTTCTCCTCCCATCCCTCTGCATGCACACAAACCTCTCTTCCCCCTTTCAGATAGTATGTATCCCCTAACAAGGCTCAAGAAAAATACATACACCCATTTTGCACTAACAATTCAAGGTGCCGCAACTTAGTATTCTAGGCTGAAGAAGATGGGGTGTTGGTTAGCAACCACATCTTCACCTTCATACATCCTAAAAGCATCTTAAGGTTACTGGCACCCTACTAACCAAGTGACATGGTGCATCTCCCAAGGTTTAGTCTAAAATCCCTTTATTGCAAAACATTATTGCATATAGAAGGGTAGTTTGATGTGTAGACCAGGTACGTTCTGGTGACTAAACTGTTACGTTTGTTACAACCAAACCACCTCCAGATTTCCCTTCCCTTCTAGCCTGGCTTCTCTGTGAATCTCAGCCTTCAGTTCTTAAAATACCTTTCTTATCAGTTGCAAAGATCTCATAATCCAGTCTTCCATGAGCTTGACTTTTTCTAATCATGGTTAAAATTACAGAGATACACTTTCATCTGGGGTATATAGTGGCAAACTTCGAACTTCCTTTCCACTAGGGAAAAAACATTTTTTTTGAAGCAGGTATCTGCCAAATTAATGAACACAGACTTTATTGCTGTCTGACAACAAAGTATTCAGCTCTGCAGACACTAACTAGGTGCCCTACAATTCAATGCTGACATTATATAATGCCAGATACTATGAATGAAGGACTCAATTCTACAACTTTGTCCCAACTTAAGACAATAGGTCCAAGTCTCAAGTTGTTGCCTCTACTTTCCATCAACAGTCAATAATACTGGGAGTTTCCACAACACCTCCTTAGATGTAATAATTAACTTACTAAGACTGATTTATGAATACACCCCAGAAACAACCCAATGGAAAAGGCCCAAAGGGCAATTGATACATGAAGGGTAGGAATACAAATTCCTACCCCCAACAAAACCTTAATGAGTTCACCAACCCAGAAGCTCCCCAAACCTCATGCTTTACAGTTTGCTGGACGTTTTATTGGGTGTGGTTGTGAACTCAATGGTCATTGGTGATAGATTGCCACCTCTCATTTCTTGCCTCTCTCCAGAGGCTATTGAATACAACTCAAAGTTCCAACTGCCTAAGTCCGGGAAGAAGCTCCTGTACCAAGGCTGTTTAGGTACCTCCAGCTACTGGTCATTTCTTTAGCATACAAATCATCATTCAGGAAATCTTAATGGTTTTAGGAGCCATGTGCCAAGAACCAAAGAGGAAGACTGAATATGTATTTTCTATTCTGTCACATGAAAATGAAAATTGTGGTGATGTTTTATTTGTATGTTCATAAATAAAGTTTGCCTGGAGATCAGAGGTCATAGCCAGCCATAAACAGAAGTCAGGTGGTGGTAGCACATGCCCTTAATCCGATCACATGGCAGGCAGAGTCTGTGTGTGTTCAAGGACACAGCCAAGCCTGGTGACACACGCCTTTAATCCCAGTACCAACCATAGAGACCTGGAGTCAGTGACAAAGAAGTGAGGTGACTAGGCTTAGAGTTAATGAGAAGGCAGAACAGGAAGGCAATAAAGGCACAGGTTAGACAGGAAGAGGCTCGCTTGGGAAGCTATGGTGAGGTGGTAAGCTAAGGTTAGTTGGCGGCTATTGCTCTGATCTCTAAGGCTTGCACCCCTGTATTTGGCTCTGTGTTTCTTATTTAGTAAGACTGTTTAGAAAACCGTCTACAGTTGTAAAGCACAGTCCCTGCCAAATTAAGAGCATGAGGACAGACTAATGGAGATACCCCAGTTCTTCTCTACTCATACCCACAGTGCCCCTTAACAAACATCAGATGAGGACTGGGATGATGACTGTGCAGGTCAGGGCTCATACTGTTCTTTCAGGGCACCCAAGTTCAGTTTTCAGCCACCAAATCCAGCAGTTCACTACTGCTTGTAACTCCAGTTTTAGGGCAGCTTACCCTCTTCTGGCTTCAAAGGGCAATTGCCTTCATATGCACACACTCCTACATATACAAACACACAGACACACAGACACAGACACACACACACACACACACACACACACACACACACACACACACACACAAATATCAACCAATCAGTCAATCAAAAACAAAGCTTTAAAACAAACCATTAGTGAATTTGTTCAAGATCTCTAGACCTACCTTATGTGATAGCCATATAGTAAGCACCTCTTTACACGTAGTCTTCACCCGCCATCACCAAATGAGTCTGAATTCTTCTTTCAATTGCTCTTTGGCTCTTTTACCCTGAGACCTACTTACATGTGTAATTGTGATTGTGACAAATTGTGATTTGTAGCTCCTCAAATTCCAAGTGAGCTAAGGCATGACCTTATTCAAAAATTTTTTTTTTCTGGCCAGTCATAGCATCTAATTCAGAATCTTTCCAGGCATTCATAATTGTTTGTTAATTAATTTAACAGGTTTATAAAATGAATACTGAGAAAGATGATAGTGGTGGTGATAAAAATAATACCATTTAAATAACATTTATAACTCATCAGGAACCTTAGCAGACATTTTATGTTTAATAATTAATTTAATTTATATGAACCAGCTATGAAAGAGAATAAGCACATTCTATGGACAGAAGGAAACTGAAACTTAGTAAAAAGAGATGGAGGAGCTGCCTCAGGTCATTCAGACAAAAGGGAAAAATATTACCTGGCTCCTGATCTTCGGAATGTTCGGACAAAGTAGAATTCTGAAGGCATCATTAATAAGAACTTTTTCAATGATCACAAGGGAAGATTGATTTTTCCCCCTACAAAGTGGGTTTCTTCATTTGTAAGCTCTCTCTTTCTGGCAATCAAGATTCACAACATGCATGTTCTGGTGGTTGTAGATTATTTTAGAAAAGCATCTGTCTATCACAGAGCGGCTGAAAGACGACAAAACCAGAATCTAACTTGATGTATTTACTTCCAAAGTCCACTTCTTACTAATAGGAGTCTGCAAGCAAAACATGCCTTAGAACTTGGATGTGACCTAATTTTAGATAGTCCTGCTCACCAAAGCTGTCATTTGACAGAATGAGTTGAACTTTGTTCTACCCTTTACTACACAACCCTAGTACATAGATTATGTCTATCAAGTTCCAACAATGTTTGTTACTATTTTGATGTAGCTTTTAAGATGACCTATTTGGGGATTTTGGTAACCCTTAAAAAAACTCATGAATGTTGACTGTCTTCTTGTCAATGGACGAGCTTCTCTTTGAAAAACTAGTTGGTAAGGAATTATTGGTACTTTTGTTGAAGAAATAATAGCACTATCATATTTCAGTATATGAGGCAGAAACATATAGTCAATTAATTTGATTAGAACAAACCAAAACATATAGTTTTGATAATGTTTTCTATCTTATGTTAACTACACTTACACAGTAATGATTACTGTGCCTCTATAATTTATGGTATTTTGATCTGACAAACACACACACACACACACACACACACACACACACACACACACACACACACACACACAGACTCATAAAGAAGAAAAACATTTTCTTTCTTTTTTTTTTTTTTTTTTTTTTTTTTGGTTTTTTCGAGACAGGGTTTCTCTGTGTAGCTTTGCGCCCTTCCTGGAACTCACTTTGGAGACCAGGCTGGCCTCAAACTCATAGAGATCTGCCTCCCTCTGCCTCCCGAGTGCTGGGATTAAAGGCGTGCGCCACCACCGCCAGGAAACATTTTCTTCACTATCATTAGTATCCCAAGAAACAAACCAAAGAGACAAGGGAATTAACAAACAACACAAAAATAATTCAAGAAAACTCTTGGGGTAGAATCCATTGTCTAAAATAGTTCAAATTTCCACCTTGACCAAGAATCAAAGTGTAAATAAATCCACTCCCACCCCCACCTTTATAGATAGCCACTCACTGCTTATTCCTTTTGGAGGTTGAATTTTAATCCATATTCCTTCCCAAGTGGGTGTTCATAAAGCCAACATCCACTTCTGAAGGCCAGGGACACAGAGCATCCTCAAGTCTCCTTGCATTACCATGGACTTCTTGTTTCTGCCTAACTCGACCACATATAGTTACATCTGTGTCTCATCATATCAATTACTTTTCTAAACGCAATGCTTCATACATTATAGATTGCAGTTTTCTATGAGATTGTTAGTTTGCAATCATGAAGTTCAAGTACATTTGATTGAATTGATCTAAATTGCTAATTTTTTTCCTTTGGGGGGACAATTTAACATATTTTTTCTGAATGAGCATAGCACCCATGAAGAATTCCACTGATTTAAAATCCATGTTTTCTATTTATATTTTCTACTAATCCCAGTATTTGAGAGGCAGAGACAGGCAGATGTCTGAGATAGAGGCTAACCTGGTCTACAGAGTGAGTTCCAGGACAGCCAAGGCTACAGAGAGATTTCATCTTGAACAACATATGCTTCAAATTATTAACATATAATTAGTTAAGTTTGCACACTATCTGTAGGTATAGACTAATTTCCATGATGAATTTTAAGTTTTTCATTATCAGAAAAATTAAAATTTTTGTTAATCTTTTCAAATGCACTGCTTCCTATTTTGATTCTTTTCATTATATTTTTTGCTCTTTGTTAACTTTATATTTTTTTATTTTTTTTATAGTTTTTTATTCTTTCTTCTTTCTCTATTTCCTTCTTCCTATCTTTATTTTTTCAGTTCTTGCCTTGCCTGAACCCAAGTCCTTGTCCATGCTAAGCAGGCACTCTAGCATCGAGCCAAATTCTCAGCAGTGTGTTTTTGTTTCATGTGGTCAGTAAAACTCTAAATCTGGTCCTATGCCTTCATCGCTAGAAGCTATTCTTAGCTAGCTGTCCCATAGTTACATTATGCTATATGAATATAAGATAAGGACATTGTCTTACATTACAGAGAGTATACTGTAATCCTATTAGTCCTCTTAAAAGAATGGGTTTCTGTACCTGGTAGCATGAGCAATAGTCAGCAATTAGAACAATGGGGGTGGGGGTGGGAGAAGGCTGATGTGCCATTTCAAGGATTCACAATGGTAGCTATGTGTATCCATGTGATTAAATTATGAATTTCAGCTTTAGTATGAGAGAGAAGGTACTAGAAGAACTTCCAGATCACTTTCCTAAAAACAAGATGTTTGCTTTGAAATATCTAATTTCCAAATATCATAATTGGTAAGATGTAATGAAGTTTAATAACCCTAAAAAGCATGCATCAAGATCCCTGCAAAACATGTATCAGGAATAATAGAAGCTATCCATCATTCCCATTCCATTTATTTATAGCCACTTATTGGAGAGACATGTAGACTCTGTATTAATACCATGGTGTTTAAGTTTCTTGATTGCAGCTGCTTTGCCTGTACCATGACTAGTAAGCATAATTAGAAACAATCCACATAGTTTTCATCTTTAAACTCCTTCAAATTTTTTATCTACTAATTTTTTGACACATTCTGTTGTCGTTGTGTTAAGATTTATAATCCACTTTGCTAATTTCCTCTTCAGCTATGTCTAATACAATGTTTCCATTTCACCTATAGTCATTGTATTTTACAAACATAATTATTTCATTTTTCAAACATCCTCTCTCAATTCTAACAGCCCCTATCCATTCATGCTACTTTTTACTAGTTTCTCTTATTTGTTGAAAAATACCAAAGGTTCAAATAATCTGAAGGTAAGCCTTTAATGTCTTGGCTGTGTAATGTATTACTCCTGTTATCTTGCTCATCGTGGTTAATTCCATCATTTAATGATTCTGTGCTGTTAGTATATGACCCCTTGTTATTATTATGTGGGAATTTGTTAAGAACAGGTCTAGATTTAAAATACTTTAAGTCTGGAGGTCATAGTTTCTTGCTTTGGACTAGTATTTGGATCATTACCAATTTAGAAACACTTTAAGCTAAGTTTTCCTTAGGACAAGGTTTGAAAAGCAGGGGAGTATAAATTCTAAGATTGAGAACTCCAAGAGAGAAGTTTTGTGGCTTGAAATTCTCATTAGTTTTTTCTCAATGCTTATCATTCAAATATTGTACCAAGTTCATGTACCAATGCACAGATTGAAAAGTTCCCATGGTAGAATGTGTTCCTACTTTCTTTTTTTGCCCACTGTGAGTGGTGGTCTTAAGTACCCCCAGATACATATACTTGTCTCAATGTTTTGTGCATCAGTTCATGAGAAGCAGTCAGAACCCATGCTAGCAAAAGCAGGTGTCACTCTCTCCCCTTGATGTAGGCATTCTTACACATCTTGGTCTTTGAAATATTGGTTTGTTTCTTTTTTTTTACTACCTCAACAAAGCAACAAAAACATATAATTGCATTTGAATCATTAGAAGTATTTTTATATAACTGGGCTTTCATGCTTCACAGTAATTTTGTAATTCCACCATAATTAAACATAATTGCTCAAATGTGTTAAATGATTTTTTAAATTTTTTTGGTTTATTTTCTGTCACCTCCTCTTTACCTTATAACTTCCCAAGGCAACATCTTAATGAGTGTACTCATGGTTGTATCATTAGTGTCTGTAACAATGCCTGGGAAATAGCCAATGCTGAAAGAGAACTTCAAGAGGGAATAAATGAGTTCATACACATGTATATACTTATGCATGTGTTATACATATGAATATACACATGCAAATTATCTATGTTATATTATCTTGGATGTTTTACATTTAAAACCATTTATTGGGTCACAGAAGACCAAAATTTTATTATGTGATCAATGTATTATTAGTACTAAAGCAGTACCATAAAAATTAAGAAATTCATTACATTGAGTGTGCAGTGAAAAGATAAATGGACATTCTTTGGGCAAATTGGTTATTAATATGACAGAAACATCAGATAAATGAAGATGTGTAAAGCCCTCAGTTATTGTAATATATATACTCAATGTTAACCTTAATTTCAGGTTGTCATTCGGGTTTGCATCATTAACGCATCATTTCCCTGGTGGGATTGAAAGGTTCTGTATTAAAGATTGTCACTTGAAGGTTTGAGGCACCTGGCATTACTGTGCTATGACTGACGTGGGCATTGGGCAGCCTCTCATAGCCTCTGCCAGCATGCCTTTATCTTGAGTAAAGAAACAGATTGGATAATTGGATGGTTGAACAAAAATCCACGTATGTGCATTTGATGGAAGCAAAAGCATGTGTTCAAGAATGCAAATTTGAGGAAGAACGGTGCTTTCTGTGAAGAACACTGGAAGTGAGGTCTGGAAGCCAAGAGTTTAATGCTTCCTTCTATATATCTCAGGTAACACTTCTGGATTTCAGCCAGTTTATCTAAAATAAAGTGACATCCTAGTACATGCCCTTTCTAATCCTATAGAATCATCATCATCATCATCAGACATTACCCACACGTGTACATCTCTTTGAAGAGCAAACTAAATATTAGAATAAAATACTCATTTCTAGAATATAGCACAAGGTAAGCTTTCAGATTTTTTAATACTTGTATTATAAATGCAATAACAGCTCTCAAGTATTTCCCCATTGTTATAACCATAACCCAAGTAGAATTTTAAAGTTTTTTTTCTTTTTTTGTTTTTTTAAGGAATATGTGTTCAATCAACAAGGAAGAGAAAAGTGAGGTACCCTACAGTCATTCAGAGATACTCAGTATCTCTTCTAGGCTAGAATTTGATAGAAATGGTGGCTACGACTTTAGTGCCACATATATTTTCTTGTCTTCACTCTATTCTCCTTTCTTTCACTTCCAATGTCCTCTCATTGAGTAGCCGTTCTTCACAATCCCATTGTGTCTACTACGTAACATCTAATAATCAAGAAGAATGCATGAGGATTTTCACTCTGTGACATTCCTAGCCCATCA
The DNA here is from genome assembly GCF_007827085.1 of Peromyscus californicus insignis. NCBI lineage: Eukaryota > Metazoa > Chordata > Mammalia > Rodentia > Cricetidae > Peromyscus > Peromyscus californicus. The sequence goes on from NW_026294492.1 coordinate 16,697,313, forward strand.
AAATGCCCTAAACAGCTTCATCCTTGGCCTCATTTACTTTTTACAAATAGAAAAATGAGAGACAAAACACAAATAATATTGAGCATGAAAGCTAGGTTATTCATACTCACCCCATTATTAATAAAATGCAATAAAGCAATATACCATGAACAAATCCAAGTTCATGTATATGATTGTTAAACCAAATTGACTGGTTCTGTGAAAGACAAACAATCCAAACTCATATATCTGGCTTTCTGGCCACTCTTGTCATCTGACCATCTGTTAATATTGCTTCAGACTACTTTCATCCCTAGAAAATACCTATGAAAGTACCTAGAAAGTACAAATTCAACCTATGATCAGGATTGTGGCAGATCTCAGCCTAACTTAGCCATATTACTCATTATCTTGAAATCATGAGATTAAATCAAGCTTTCTTTACCCCCAGTTATGAATGAAGTTCTTATCTTATTTATATCAGTGGGTCAGGCCCATGATGTCAGTGGAAGCCACACTATATAGCTATGTTTTCATGACACCCTTACTGGTGTAAGCAGAAAGTCCTACCTTCACACCATCAAACCTACTATGCAATCTGTTTCCTGGATTCCACTTTGGGGACCAATATTTTCAACAAAATGATGCTGCTATCCCATAATTCTAACTTTTCTTTCTTCTGTTACATCATGAAAACCTCAAAATACCAAACTATGCAATGACATAGTATGTTCTTTTTTTCTTTTTAAATTCTCTGTCTCCAATATCAGCATAAAACCTAAGTCAATTTAATGACTTATCCAGTTGGGTGTCAAGGAATGTATGACATAGGAACTAGACCAGCTTTAGATAACTAACTAGTTCTTTTCAATACTCTCTACATGACCTTGACCTTTGACCATCAGTAATCTTTTTTTTTCTGCTCAAGCCTTACCTCAGAATACAAACATCAGCATTATTTGGATCATATAAAGATGAAATTATTTTGCACATGTGTGTAGTATATCTCACCTTCTGTAGACTAAATACAACATATAAAATTAAGTCAATAGACTGTCTCACCCATTCAGAGGGCCTGATCCAGTTGGGGACCCCTCAGCCATTGGTTCATAGTTCATGTGTTTCTATTCATTTGGCTACTTGTCCCTGTGCTTTATCCAACCTTGGTCTCAACAATTCTTGCTCATATAAACCCTCCTCTTGGCTTGATCTGTTTGGGAGGCATCCAGGCAGTGGGACCAGGTCCTGTGTTCATTGCATGAGTTGGCTGTTTGAAACCTGGGGCTTATACAGGGTCGTTTGGCTCGGCCTGGGAGGAGGGGACTGGACCTGCCTGGACTGAGTCTACCAGGTTGATCTCAGTCCTCGGGGGAGGTTTTGCCCTGGAGGAGTTGGGAATGGGAGGTAGGCTGGGGGGAAGGGGATGGGGGCGGGAGAGAGGAGAACAAGGGAATCCATGGCTGATATGTAGAACTGAATTGTATTGTAAAATAAAATTAAATTAAAATAAAAAAAACTTTAAAAAAATTAAGTCAAAATATGACCTAACATTCTCTTTAAAATAACTAAATGTTTGTATACTAAAAGTATTTTGCGTGGGTCAATCTTGTTCATCCTAGTTTTTAAAAATACTTCTATACTCTATAAGCAGAATTGAAAGAGATGAGCCATTGGTCTTTTGTTGATTAAGGTAAAGTGGCTTACTCAGTATCATATTTTCTGTTCGACACAGACCAAAGAGTAGAGCTCAGAGTAAAGAATCTGGGTGGCTGATGAGGTAGAGTTTTGGATGGGTATTAAAGGTGAGTATCATTTTCTCTACAAATCATTAAAGGGAAACTATAGGTCCCTTGGTGCCACACTTTGTTGGATCTGATCAAGGGAAAGATAGAATGCAGGAAAGAACTGAAGAGAAAAGCCAAGAGCCATGGTTACTTGAAATCTAACTACATGTCTAACATATATCAGCCAATTACACCTTTCCAAAAACCCATGGCAGCTTCTCCAAGAATTTTTAGCACAGTCAAGCAGTCTAAAACAGCTGAGGTCTCACCAACATGCTTTTAAGTGTGGGACGCTAAACACTTAAGGTTCAATATAAGACTAACCTCAAGCCGCAAACTATGTATTTTAAACAGAAATAATGTGAAGGGGGGAGATCTTAGGTAAATCGTTACAAATTAAGATAATGCTGAACTATCTGGAAAACTGACAGAGTAAAACTGGGTTTCCCATGTGTGCATGGACCACTTGCCTAAGGTGAGACTACATCTTCTGTCACTTACGAGCAGGGCCTGCTAGCCACTATAGCTCGAGATAAAATTCGGACAAACAGAGACGATCCTCACTATGGTTAAAGTATAAAGCTGCCTTGTTATAAGGTTTTCTATGACTTGGACCATTTTCTGCAGCTTAGACAGAGTACCTAGGGCTGGATAATTTATAAAAAAAATGAATTTATTTGATCATGGTTCTGGAATTTTGGACTTCCAAGAGCATAGCACCACAGCCAAAGCCTTCATGCTCATCTTGTGGTGGGAGGTAGAGGGACAAAAGACAGAAAAAGTGCACAGGAGAGGGAACTCAAGTCGCTATTATACCCACTTTCACAGACAACCTTCTCCGGCAATAGAGACATTAACCCATTCTGAGGGCAGGACCGACCACCTCCCACCCCTGCCACGACGTGGACTAAGTTTCCAAACATAAATTGAGGGGAGCATATTCTGACCATAGATTTTTTGTGTTCCTCTGAGTAGGTCAAATTACGTGTTCCTGTCAGAGAATTAAACTCACCACTGCTATTATCCTTACCAGATGCGTATCAAGATCTTTTTATAGACACTACAAAATACCTTCCATACACTCCTGTAGTCACCTTTTACAACACATATACTTTCTAGGTACCCCACTAGGCCTGAGAACAAACATTACTCTATGGTTGTGAGCTCAGATATGGCCCTTATCTAGGAGTTGGGAAGCCAAATGGCAGGTCAGCTTGCCGGCAATTTTATCATTCCTTGTGGAACAATGCCTCTCTATCTCATTTTTCTCTACTTTTAGTTATGTGGGCGGTGTGTCCTGGTTTCTGTTCAGTTCATGAAATCTTGCTGCGAACATTTTAACTAGAGAAAATGCTTTTGAACTTGGCAATCCTGCAGGGGGACGGCCCTTGAAACCTACCCTGTTATGAGGCTAGGCTTCTTTAGTAAGCACTGTTTCTTTCCATGCTTAACTTGGCATGGATTGACTCCCTCCCCATTATACCAGGCATCATCAACTTGACCAGTGGACACTGCTAGGGCCATGTTCTGAAGCTCCACCCTACCTGAGCTTCTGTTACCAGGTTCTTAGACACTCTGTATTTATGTCCACTTTGTTCTACAAACAGCTTCTCTTCAATTCTTCAGATCCTAATTTCACCTGTCCAGCATCCTCTCTGTTCTACATATCTATGTCTCACTAATCCTTGGCTTCATACAGGTGACTCTGTAATTTCTGTTGTCATGGTACTGAAAGTCTATGAAAGAGTGAAAGAACAGGTATAAAATTAACTAAACTCTTGAATGCAGTCTTAGCATTTCATCAGCAAATATGACAATAAAAAGTCACAACCTGAGACAAATTATAATAACAATAGAGTCTGAAAAAAATAGAGTCCATCTGCTCTACTTACTTTGTTTGAACCTTAATTTCCCTGAAGCTATTTATTTTGCAGGAGTATTACAAAATGCCTTACTATCTACCTCAGGCCTGTCAAAGGTTCTATCCTGGAAAAATTAAACAGAAATGATAGAATTTAACCTATAGATGGCATACTATTCTATCTTCTTTACTATTATCTTAGACCTATATGTTGGACTAAAATTCATATATTACACATACTCTTTGCTTCATATATTTTTTGAAAGCTTACCTCACATTTTGAGTAATAAAAAAATCACTTCTGCCTTCTACTTCACAATACAGAACAAAATATAACCCCATCTGCCATCTGATATCTTCCTTGTGTGAGAAACCATGCAAACCTACTTTATAAAATGAAATTGACTGAGGACATGAGTGAGTGAGACTTGCTCCTTGAGGGTGGGAAGTGAGAGCCTGAGTTGTTAGGACACACAGAGAATGGTTGCTGCTGTGTAAGGTATCATACGAATTGCTCAGTTAAAAAGGACCTATACTACATACACTATACTACATAATTACTTAAGTTTGGAAAGAGGTAGAATGGCTCAATAAAGTAATACCAAATGCTAACTAGGACATTCAAGCCTGTTCTTAACCTGGGACCTGTCAATCAATCACCCCTTTTCCCTCTACCTTTAAGAACTAGGTATTTCAGAGAACCCATGACTTAAAGGTTTGTGACCCCATGGCTAACAAATATATATAAAGCTTTTCACACAATAATATTTCAGAAGGATGGTTACTTCAGTGGCCTCAGTTCTACTGTTTGTGGTCTATATTCATGAAGACATGGCAGCATTTTGCCCAGACTTCAATATACAAACCTATGGCATTCTTAAAGAGTATACTACTCTTGCCCCTTTTATCTTGTGTTGTCTTCCCTGTCTTTTTTTGTCCCTTTATTTCTGCCTTATTTCTTTTTCATTTCCCTTTTCCTTGCCCTTGTTGGATTATTTCACTATTTGATTATTGTGATAGAGCTTTCCAAAGATTCTCCATCAGAATGATTTTACTGACATTTAAACACATTATTAAGGAAATAGAACATTGCTCAAAGGTCGTAGTTTGGATTTGAAGTTTAAAGGTTTTCATGTTGTTTGGTAAAGGTATCATAAATGTCATCTCTCTCCCAAACCAGCTCTCCCATAGTCAACAACAATTGGATTTATTAAAAATCTGGGTTTCTTTAGAGTTTTTCATGCAACATTTGTCAAAACTAATAAAAAGAAAGAAAATATTGAAGCTTCTGGGTAGTTATTGTTCAGCATGTTCACATCACTGGCCAACACTGCAAGCACTTGATACCTGTGAAAATACATTGGGGTGTGCAATGTGTAGCCAACATCTTCTATGTAGCAGGATACCAATCACCCTGTTCTTTCTTAATCACAACTTGTAACTAGAGTTTTCCTGCCTTGCCCACAGTCAGGACAAATCTTCGTCACCTGCCAGTCCCACAGCCGCTCAGACCCAACCAAGTAAACATACAGACTTATATTGCTTACAAACTGTATGGCCGTGGCAGGCTTCCTGCTAACTGTTCTTACAGCTTAAATTAATCCATTTCCATAAATCTATACCTTGCAACATGTCTCATGGCTTACTGGCATCTTCACACGCTGCTTGTCATGGCAGCGGCTGGCAGTGACTCCCTCCGCCTTCCTGTTCTCTCAACTCTCCTCTCTGTTAGTTCCACCTATACTTCCTGCCTGGCCACTGGCCAATCAGTGTTTTATTTATTGACCAATAAGAGCAATTTGACATACAGACCATCCCACAGCAACAACTATTTCTCATGTCCTCAAAGTTGGTCAGCCCTAACCTCAAGGCTGTTATTCTTGAAATAAAATGGGAGAAGTTCAGTGTGTCAAAGTTGACTTACTAGTTTAAATGTGACTAAATTTCATAATAGACTCCCACCACAGGAGGGTTCTTTGACATCATTCTCAATCATTAATTAGGTCATAAAGAAGTATCTCATGAAATAAATTGACTCTCTCTAATGTCCTTTCCAAACACATCTGTCCACATGTAATAGGCATTTGATAAGAGAAGCCAATGGAAAAAGAGAGAGATATGTGGCAATATCAACCCTGGTCTTCCCACCATGGCACATTAATTTCCATATCAACAATTGCATAGGAAGGAGGGCTCCTGCCTACCCAAGTTCTCACAAAGATATAAATTTGGGGTGTTAACTTATTAAATACAATTGAAAAGAACTGGAATATTGAAATGTTTTTGCAACTCATCATATTTACAAAAATAAATCCATCAAGACACCCAATAAATTAGTCTTGATGAGATTTGTAATGAGGCATTAAAGATAAGCTAAGTAAACTGTGAGGATGCTAGCAAAAATATACCGCAGTGTAGCATACTCAGCCATGACTTATATTTTATGCAAATAATTAAACAAGAAATATTTTTAAATAAGCAAGAAATTTTAATCTCAAAAGAACCTAGACAAAACAAATTTAATATTCTTGATTACCTAACCAAGTTCAGAGCTATTATACCCTGAGCAGAAATTACAATAGCTGGAAAGAAAACACCTTTTTTTTAAGCACTCAGATTTATTGATTCTGTTTTTATCACAAGTGAAATTAAAGACTTTTAGTATAAATGAAGTCATATTTAGCTTTTTAAAATTCCAGGCCAGTGTGGAGTTTAATATACTCTTTGGTTTCCATAGAAAGCTGCTCATTACAGGAACTAATGGAAGGAAAAAATAATTACCCCCATTGTTGTTTCAGTTGTACTCAGAGATATCATTTTATGCAATTGTCAGGACTACTGATAAGACCTCCAAACAGATCATGGAAGATCACTTGTGGGTGAATGTTCTCATTTCTTTCAAAGCCAAAGTTATTTTCTTTTTGTAATGAGAAGGAATTTTATACCTTGATGAGCTTTCATAGATTATTTTACATATAAAACAGTGTATTACATCTCAGAGTGCATATACACATGTACATAGCTATTTTATATATATATATATATATATATGGTTTACATGCACTCACTCTTCTTTTGTTAACTCAGTGGACTTGCATAATATAACCAGCCTCACTTGGTAATAGAAATAGATGGATTTGCATGGGGCAACCAGACTCACAGGCAACAAAACCCACAGCAGTTTATGTTGGAGTAGGGGCTATTCTATATATATTATGGTCCAGGCATCAAACACACTTGACACTAGGCAAAATGAGTCTGAGATGGGTTGTGCTATCTCTATGATGATGGACAAGAACAAATAGCATCCAGAGTATCATAAACATTCTCCCATCATCACCAATTTCAGGAAAGCCTCTAATCTCCACACCTATGTATTCCACACTGAATACATAGGATCCTGCTATACCCACACAACATTTCTAAATCATATCTATAGTGAAAAGACAATATTACCAATGACAAAAGAGACCTGTCAGTCTAGAGTGGAACGTGGAGATAAAAGCTTTGGCCTAGAACAGTGGCTCTCAACCTTCCTAATGCTGTGGCCCTTAGTTACTCATGCTGTGCTGACCCCCAACCATAAAATTATTTCATTGCTACTTCATAGCTAATTTTGCTACAATTATGAATCGTAATGTAAATATCTGATATATAACCGCCTTTGGGGGGTCGTAACCCACAGGTTAAGAAATACTGACCTGGGGTCTTGTATCACAACTTCTGCTCTGCATAGTGACGTATTTTCCAAGTATAAGATTCTGGATTTGTAAGTGCTTTGATATTTGCATGACATCTGCAGCTATGTGAGGCTGGCTGACTCTAGCCTCTCATTTTTTCTGTGTGCGCCTTCCTGGCCCTTGTGGGGTGCTACAACTCTCTGTAATTCACATTCAAACCAACTTAAAGTGTCAAAGGCTTAAAAAGTCACTGTCATCAGATGTAAACTTCTCCAGCAAACAAGTCTGGCCTCACATTTTAGGACAGCCAGCATCCTCATTTCATTCCAAACTGAGCTGAAAATCTCTGAACATCTCTCTCTCTCTCTCTCTCTCTCTCTCTCTCTCTCTCTCTCTCTCTCTCTCTCTCTCTCTCCATACACACAAACACTGCGTGTTAATATTTTACTCTTCTTTTATGTCAATTACAGATTAACATGAAAGACAAAATGTGTACCTCAAGTTAGATGGGGAAAGTGGACAGAAAGATAGAAGAGTCCAGAAATTTTGAAAACATCTAAATAAGACTCTAGTTTTTGCAAACCTGCTATTCCTGCTAACTTTGGCAAGGTAAACTACACTCATGAAAAAATGGAAAATGAAAATGATGTTAGGAAAATAAAATGAATGATGCTATTTTAAATGAATAGAAGTGGCCCTCTACCACAGATCTCCAAGAAGATCTAGGACTCTTGACTCAACAGGACTCAAAGGAATCACCTCTAATTGTACTCAGAGCTAAGATTTATTACAGTAGAAGAATGCAAAGCAAAAGACAGCCTTGGGGAGAGACATCTATGGTGATTTCTTAAGGAAGCCAGGCTCAGGCTTCAAACAGTCTTCTCCTGGTTGGTCTCACACAGGATTTCACCACCCAGCATTAAGTGGTAATAACACGTGGGAAGTACTGTGTCTCAGGGACGAACGCTGTCCATGTTTCTGTGAAAGCCTGTAATGTGAGGACTTTTATCTATCAAGTGCCGAAGCTCTAGTTGCCCAGAAGCAGAGCAAGTATTTAGTGTGAAGAAATGACTCACACAGTCTCTGCCCTGTGAACCACTCCCATCATTTAGAGAAAGTATTTTATCAATGCAGGGTACTCCTTACCAGCTAAGTTCTCAGACGCCACCAGTGACAACCTTTAATATCAGACCTTCAAGAGAAACTGGCAGTGCCAGGGCTGTGGCAGAAGCTAAATTCTGTGTAGCCCTAGAGCCAGTCAGCTTGCTTGTCCCATTCTGCAAGCAGAACTGTACAAGGCCACCAACTCTATCACGTCTACAAGATGGACTTAGAACTGACATTTTCCATCTTCTGTGCAAGTGCTGGAAGGAAGGTGAAGCATCAACCTGCCTCCATCCTAGTCTTAGAAGCTATCTTATAGAGAAGACAAATGAGGTTGATTTCTCTTCATGATTAATGCCCTGTTTCTCAAGGATTGGGCTATGCCCCACCTGCAACCTTAGCTTCAAATGGTTCTGTCCTGCCTGTTCCAGGCATGACAGCCATGTTTTAGTTTCAAAAAGTTAATACCCATCTTACAACCCTACCTATGTTTCAAAAGGAAACCTACCTTTCTTGTTATGGCTACCTTGTTAGGACAACTTGTTGTTATGACCACCTTGCAACTGTATCTTGTTTCAGGAAGTTGTTAGGACTGATTTGTTATGTTTATGCTCTGCTCCTGTAAGCCTGCCTATTTTGACTGCGAAATCCTCCATTCGAAAACCCCCTACCCTTGAACCATAAAAGACTTGTCTTCCTCGTATCCAATTCTGACCTCTTGAATCTCACTTTAGGGAACAGCAGTCCATGTACATGCATACACAAACAAACAAAAACTTGTTTTAATTAATTTGGCCATGATGGTTTGGGTTGGTGGTCTTGAGTGAAGAATGGACATGAATGATTTCAAACTCTCAACAAAGCTAAAATTCTAGTGATCAAAGCTAAAATGACCATTTCTTACTTCATACTCCATTTCTCCTTCCTTATCCATTAAGGCAAGTTCTGCTTATCAAAGAGCACTGAGGAAATCTTCACTTTGCTGATGAGCCATTCTGTCTGTGTATGGAGACAATGAAATGCAGCCCTCAGCCAGAACTCCAACCTAGCCTAACTGAGTATTAGGTGAAAGCAAGGTCTTTAGGGCAGTTATGCATTTTTCTACAGCTCTCAAATATGTTTCAAAGTCTACCATTTTACCAATTTTATTATCCCAAAACCTTTATGAAATAGGTTGAGCTAGCAGTGCCAGATATCAACTGTGATTATTTGTACATTTACTTTTAAAAGACAATTTTTATTATAACTATGTATGTATTCAAGGGTGAGTGTGTGTGTGCGCGCGCGCATGTGTGTGTGTGTGTGTGCGCGTGCAGATGCATGTGTGAGTATAGGTATCCTTAGAGTCCAGAGAGGATATCAGATCCCCTGGACCTGGGCTTCCATGCAGCAGTTAGGCTCAAGCATAGTTACTTTAACACTTGAACTTGGGTCCTCTGAAAGAGAACTTTGTGTTCTTAACTGCTGAGCCATCTCTCCAGACCTAAATTTATTTTTTAAGTAAGAAAAAACAAGAGCCGAAATCAAAGGCATTAAAGGAATTAGACTAGTATAGCCTCAGGGGTGCTTGTCTTAGACCTGATTCCTGAAACAGAGTTAGTGGATTAGGTACTTTTTCCTAAGGAGGCTAAAAGTAGCCTCCTTCTACTTCAGGGCTTAACTATCAGGGTCAAAGTGAGGGGAAGAAAAAAAAAAGCCACTACTTCTTAAGCATTCAAAATAGATCAGATTTCCCACTCTCCTCGGCCTTGCAGAAGGCAAGTCTGACAAAACTACCCTTTTAAAGTCAAAACTAGAGGAAAGTCTTTTAAGGGCTTTAGTAGACTCGTAGGATGTGATATTTGGGACAGATCACAAAGGTTATCTGTGTAGCTTTCAGGCCACTGTGTCCTGCATGGTACCCTCTCATTCCTTCCATCTTTATTCCTGTTTCTACAACATTATCAGTCTCTCACCATCAGCCCCCAGAGCTGCATCACAGGAGTGCATACCAAACCTTCAGTAGGCATGTGTATTCTGTAAAGGTATTTTTGACTCTGTGTTATCAGAAACAAGCAAAGCAGAGTCCAGAAGATGTGTCCACAAATAACTCAGTAGCACTTCTGCACATCCAAATTAAAACAATAGTGCTTTATTATTTTTCTATTTTCACCTAATTGTTACCTTTAATTTGGCTCTTCTATCCACAAAGAAAACGAAATGAGTTCATAAAATACAAACCAGACTTATCACTATGCTCTGATTAAACTCTATATACTTTCTTGAATAGGCACATATAAATCTGAGCCCATAACTAGACTTTACAAGCAATGTACACCCGGCCTATTCGTACCTCCTCCTCCTCGTCTCCTTTAACATCAGTTGGGAAGGTAGAGTAAGAAAGGCCACCTCCCTACAGATAGAACATGCTACATATAACTGAGCCAAAAGATATTATGCATATAGTCTCCTCAGTCTGAAACTCCTGCACACATACATGGGTCTGTATCCTTCAGCCATAGAGATCCTCTTTTCATCTTTACCTCTTAGGAAGGTCTCCCCAGACCATCTCAGGTCACTCTTTGACACAGTTTGTTTTACAGAAATGTCCTAGTTAGGGTTACTATTGCTGTGATGAAACACAATAACCAAAAGCAAGTTGGGGACGAATGAGTTTGTGTGGCTTATGATCCCACATCACTATTCATCACTAGAGTCAGGACAGGAACTCAACTGGAGGCAGGTACTGATGCAGAGGCCATGGAGGAGTGCTGCTTACTGGCTTGCTCCCCATGGCTTGCTCAGTCTGCTTTCTTATAGAACCCAGGACCACCAGCCCAGGGGTGACCACAATGGGCTGGGCCCTCCCCCATCAATCACTAATTAGGAAAATGCTCTACAGGCTTGGTGAAAGTCTGATCTTACAGAGGCATTTTATCAATTGGGGTTCTCTCCTCTCAGATAACTCTAGACTGTATCAAGTCGACATAAAATTAGCCAGTACAGTTGACCCATTGTCAACTTGACACACGAACACTTCACTTATTAATACATTAACCTTTCTCCTTTGGCTCATCCCCAAAATCTCAGGTTGATAAATATCACAAATATAAAACATATTACAAACTTAAGGGCCTCAGGTATTTACCAATTCTAACATTTTAAAAGTTCAGTCTCTTAACCCACAGTCTTTTAAAATCTAAAAATCCCAAAATAAGTAAATAAATAAAATCTAAAGGTTTTTTTTGAACTTTTCTAAAAGTTCAAAATCTCACAATATTGGGCATCTATAAAATTAAAAATAAGTTAAACGCTTTCAATCTTCAGGAGGGAAGAACCAGGGCACAGTCACAATTTAAACAAAACCAAACCAAACTCCAACAATATAAATAACTCAGTGTCCAATTATCTGTGATTTACTCACGGTTTTGGGGGGCTCCTCTAAGGGGTTTGGGGTCACTTCTTAGGCTGCGCCCTCTGCAGCACTCACAGCTTGTCTGCTAGGCTCCAGCTGGCTCCACTCCACTGCTGCTGTTCTTCGTGGTCATGCCATGATACTGGCATGCTAGGGTCTTCTGCTGCAATTCTGCTGCACTTTCACCAATAGCCTCTCCTAGGCTCTCTTCATTGTGCCAAGCCTCAACGTCTCTGCATGACCTCTTCAATTCTTGGATTTCCACTGCCACCGAGGCTGCACCGTCTCCAATGTCCAACCTTGCTTCTTACATTGGCAAGCCTCAGCTGTAATTCATGACCTGTTCATGTCTTCAAAACTAGCACCACCTGAGCGACAATTCTACTACCAAGTTCAGCTGCCAGCAGATGAGGTACCACCATGGCTGCCTCCGGAACACAGCTTCGGTGCACAGATTCTCAGGAAAACACTTCCCAGAAGATTTCACCTCAATGATACTGGTCTCTTCTTAATCCCTGCTAACATCTCAGTTCCAGCTAACAAGCATCGATTGTCCCAGGAAAGAAAAGATCTCCCTTCAACAACACTAGCCTCCCGTTAATCAAGGCTGACTCTTCATCCCCAGCTGAGCAGAACCATAGACGCTTAATTTAAAATAACAAATATGCAATGGTCCTAATAATCTTTAAGTGACATTCAAAGTTCCCTCTAAAACTTCAGAAGCCAGGCCTCCACCGTCTGCATTACTTTTAATACTATTAGCTTCCAAACCTCAGAGAAAAGCTCTCCAAACTTTGAACACTCAATGGCTTTTCTTGCCCAAAGTTCCAAAGTTCTTCCACACTTCTCCCCAAAACAACATGAACAGGTCTGTCACAGTAATAATTCATGATCCTGGTATAAATTTCTTTGTTACTATTTCTGTGATAAAAACTCTAAAACCAAAACCAAGTTGGGCAGGAAGGGGTTTATTTGGCTTACACTTCCACAGCACTGTTTGCCACTGAAGGAAGTCAGGACAGGAGCTCAAATAGGTCAGAAATCTGGATGCAGGAGCTGATGCATACACCACGGAGGAGTGCGGCTTACAAACTTGTTCATCATGGTTTTCTCTGCCTGCTTTCTTAGAGAATGCAGGACTAACAGCTCAAAGGATGGCTCCACCCACAATGGGCTGGGTCTTCCCACATCAATCACTAATTAAGAAAACGCCTTACAGGTTTGCCGATAGCCTAATCTTAAAGAGGCATTTACTCAGTTGGTTCTCTGAGAGATCAGGTCTGCTCATTCACCACCCTCAATCTGGGCCTTAAAAACAATCCTCAGCATAGGGGTTGTTCATTTACTGTCTTTGGAAGGAAAGAAGAAAGGAATGAATAATTCATTCCATGCTCAAATCCCTCTCAAACTTCTTTGTCATTATCAGAACCAAATGCTTTTCCTATTTTTCTGTTTGGGAAGTATTGACAAAGAAAGAGCTCAGTTGTTCTGTTTTTATACAGTTTTCAGTACAGCACACTTGATTTTCTTGATTTAGCAGATATTTAGCTTTCTGAAGGACTTCCATACGGCTGGATACTTGCACCCTACAGAAACACACAAGACTCTTTCTATTGCCACAAAGCTCTGGCTATAGCTTACTGATCCCCCACAAGCTTCTTAATACATGCTAAGAATACTATTATATACTTCGTATTTTAAAATATCCCTGACTTTTTCTTATGAATGTATTTTGCTAGCTTTATATATAATATATGTAAAATACAGTATGATGTGCATTATAACTTATGAAGCTATAAACAAAAAAATCTAAGATGTCTTTTTACTGACACACAATAAATAATTATATATGTATGTAGGAGGAGATGCTGAAGCAGCTGGAGGTGATAGGAGGAAGGAAAGGGGAAGGGAAATGATGTTAGGGTACTCATGTATGAAGTTCTCAAATAAATTAAAAATTTATATTAAAGTGAGCAAATGACTGAGGGACGAGTCAATGAGTGAGTGAACGAATTCATGAAGGAAGGAACACAGTGTGAAGTCTCCCCATCCAGGAAATGCAATTCCATATACAACAAAAAAATCAGACCTGGAATTTGGTTATTGCATCCTTTACTTCAAGGAAGGTTCATAACATTTATTTTGCTGCACTTTTCCTAAAAATGTATTTTAAAAAATCGTCATGGTTTTTTATCAGTTGAAGCCTATTGCCATAATTATTTGCTCTGCATGAAAAAAAATCCAAGAAGCTAGAAGTAAACCCTGATATGAAAATTAAGGACTAATTTAAAAATATTTTTATTTGATTGTGTTCCCCACTAATAACTTTTAAGAAAATTCTGAAAATAAGTGTAATCAGCAAACTATATTTCTGAATGCAAGTGATAGGTCAAATGTTCTTTATTTTAGTCAAGATAAACAGGGTCTTAATAGCTATATGTTCTTTCATTCTATTCTATAACATTAATAAACTTAATAAAACTATTCTATGAGAACGGGAATAAAAGACAACACGCAATTAGTAAGTCATCCCTAATCAGTTTGAAAGGGCGAGGATGAAAAAAAGAGATAGGGGTGACAGAAAATGTATCTTTTACATTTATTTTGTGTATTTTGCCTACCTGTATGTCTACGGACCACTTGCATGCCTGGTACCTGTGGAAGCCAAAAGAAGATGTTGGATTCCCTGAAACTAGTTACAAACAGTTGTGAGCCACCATGTGGCTTTTGGGAAATGAACCTGCATCCTCTGGAGGAGCAGTTAGAGTGCTTAACTACTGTCTGGAATCCGTATCTTTAAAGAGAGTGTTCCTGCCAATAGACTGTACCACAGAATATACTTCAGATGTAATAGGGAAATAATATAGAAATACACACAAAAAAAAATGTCAGCAAACAAATGAACAAAGGATATGGAAGGATAATAATTACTACCAAATAGAGGTAGAATATTTTGACAAACACAGAGAAAGAGATTTACCTTCACGAGGAATCCAATTAAGCTTTGTACAACAATTATATGAACTTTTTAATCCAATGTATTTGCAATGATTCAAATCAGCACACCCAGCAATTTTGGTTGGCAAAAAGGAAAACAGGTATATTTATATTAATGCAAATGACTATGAATTACTTATAAGTCCTATCACAGAGATATCTGTCAATGCCCACTTTTTAAAAGCTTTAACAAACCCCCTAAAGCTCACTAATTTTTTTTCTGACTATTTCACTCAAATGCTCTCCCATCATCTGTGTGGGAATGTCTCATTAGACATTTACGTTCTCTTTCTGAGTCACCTTGTTTTATTTCTCAGTCCCCCTGTCTTAATATGGGTAACATCCATGGTAACCTGGCCTTGCAGGAAGGGATGTCTGATGGTTTGGAAAGTGAGGGGGTCTTTGTATGTATGGTGCAGACAGAAAAGGAACGGAAGGACAAAGAGAGTAACACACATTTCTACTGGGAGAAAAATGAGGTGTGGTTTGACCCAGCCAAAAGCACTTTGGCATTCAGAGAAGTGTAACCCTGAACCACAGAAGATCAAGGTAACAACCAAGGAATAAAGGAGATAGTAAGAAAGGCAAAGGCATCTGCTCCGATAAGGCAGATGAATGACCAAGGCCAAGAAGATGAAATGGAGAATGGGAAGATCCAGGTCCAGAATGCTGCTTCCCAGTGGAGAGAGCCAATCACGTCACAAGGAAAGAGCAATGCTCGAGCCAACCTGCAAAGGCAGGCACTGTTTTCATCAGAACAGTAAGCCAGAGGCCTGGCTCTTCTAGATGCCACGTGAAGAGTCTGATCCCAGCCTCAAGGCATAAAAAGAGGGGAGAAAGGCTTTAAGAAACTCCAGAGAAAGTTTATATAGGAAAGGACATAGCTTCCAGTAGAAAAGAAGTGTGTGCACACACACACACACACACACACAGCTTCATGCCTTTGTTGTTTGCTTATCTTTCTGAACCTCAGGTGTGCAGCATGGGAGCATACATGACATCAGCTCACATAAGAACTCTTATACACTGTCCTTTTGTTACCTCTTACCATTTGTGTCCCACTGCCAGACCATTCCACCATAAAACTCCCTCGAGTGTTATTAGGTGTTTCATGATTGTCTTCTTTGTTTATTCAGATATGTCAATTTTTAATTTCTTAACTTTAAACCTTCAGGACCAGACCTTGTGTCCAGGAGTAGTGGGTCAACATAACATGGATTCTGGTCTTTTTTTTTATTTGTTTATTTTGTTGTGGACTTTTTGTTTTGTTTCAATTTTGTTTTGATTTGGTATTGCTTATTTTAAGTTTTTTTTGTTTATTTGTCTATCTTGATTTTTGTTTTTTGAGGGAGAGAGAGAGAGAACACTTGAAACTGAGTAGGGAGGAATGAGCTGGAGAGGATCTCAGAGACGCAGGGGGAAGAGAAAGAATATGACCAAAATGTACTATATAAAAATGAATTTAAATAAAAAAATCTTGGAGAGAAAAACATCTGAGAGAATGCTTATAAAATATTAATTTTATACTGCAAATAAATAATTGATAATATGTTATTCTCTATATTTCAAATAAGTGGTTATTTTAAGAGATGAGTAGTGATTTGTATAGCTCTAGAATTTACATGAATGATATCATGCTACATTTCACGTATTTTTTAAAGCTTTTTTTCATTGTCTTCTAAGCTCTTGAAAACAGTCCATGCCAATTATATAATCATGTTCATTATAACTGAAACATTATATCTGAGGACATAAATATTATACTTTTATATATCACCTGCTGTGGGATGGTCTGTATGTCAAGTGTGTTGCTGATTGGTCAATAAATAAATCACTGATTGGCCATTGGCTAGGCAGGAAGTGTAGGTGGGACAGGGAGGAGAATAAAGCTGGGAAGTAGAAGGCTGAGTCAGAGAGACACTGCCAGCCACCATGATGAGAAACAGCATGTGAAGATGCTGGTATGCCACGAGCCACGTGGCAAGGTATAGATTTATGGAAATGGATTAATTTAAGTTGTAAGAACAATTAGCAAGAAGCCTGGCACGGCCATATAGTTTGTAAGCAATATAAGTCTCTGTGTTTACTTGGTCAGGTCTGAGCGGCTGTGGGACTGGCAGGTGAGAGAGATTTGCCCTGACTGCGGGCCAAGCAGGAAAACTCTAGCTACAATCAACAATCATGCTTTGAACCCTTTCCTACACAATAATCACAATATGGATATAGCAATGAAACCCCAGGTAGACACATACTCAATCTAAAAACTTGTAGAATAACTATACATATTTGTACTCTTACCAGTGAAGTAACACTTGTATTCATAGTGGTATTATTCACATTTTAAAAATAATATTTTTTGGGATTATAATTACACCATTTTTCACTTCCCCTTTCTCCCTCAAAACCCTCTAAAAAATTTCCACCTCTACCTGCTTTCAAATTCATGGTCTCTTTATTTGTTACCTATGTTTTTTTTTGTGTGTGTGTGTGTGTCTGTGTGTCCGTTTCTGTATATGTGTGTATTTATGTATTCCTAAGCATATAAATATATCCTTCTGAATGCATATGTTGTTACTTGTATGTATATGTTTTCAGGGTGACCCATTCAGTATTGAATAACCAATATTGGTCGGTGTGCTATTGTTTGGAATCACGAAGGGATGTTTCAATGTTATAATTTATACCGTCTAATTACAAAAGGGATGAATGGACTTGTTAGTGCTCTCTAAAGGAAAAAATAAAACTGCTATAATAAAAGCAGGATAGTAGACTGGCTGAGAGTTCAGTAATTGCTCAGTCTCTAAGGCTGTACATCTCAGTAGTTTTAATGTTGGGCTTAAGTCTTGGAGGGTTTCTGAGGAGTTACTGGTCTTCAGTCTAAGTTGGAAATTCAAAGAAGTGGATCTGATGTCTCAGTAACAGGATAGATGAGCTTGCCAAAAATAGTAAATGCAAGAAAGCAAAAAGCTAAGTTTCCTTTTGCCATGTCTTTTCATTTACACTGCCATCAAAACCAGCTGCTCAAATTTAGGGCATGTGCTAGAGGTTTTTTTTATGTCAACTTGACATGAACTAGAGTCACTTTGGAATAGAGAACCTCAATTGAGAGAGTGCTCCCACTAGATTGGTCTGTGAGAAAGCTTTTGTGGCATTTTCTTGATTGGTGATTGATAATTGATGTGTGTGGGCCAATCTCTCAGGGGAGTGTTCCTTGATGTTCTCCATCCCCCCTGGCTCTTATGATTTTTCTGCCTTCTCTTCTTCAGGTTTTCCTGAGCCCTGGACTGAGTAGTCTCTGATGATGGTCAAGGAAGACACAGATCTATGAGTGTAGCAGAATGTCACCAGGAGTCGTTTTCTTGATACAGTCCTTTATCAGAACAGTAGCATTTGGTTTTCCCTTATGTTTCTGGCCTCTCTAGTCTCAGGTTCTTGGCCACCCCAGCAGTGTTGGGGATGAACTCCACATATAAGCAAATACATACTGTATTTGTCTTTTGGGGTCCGGGGTACCATACACTTGTTTTTTAGGTGTTTGGAGAGTTTTGTTTTTTGTTTTTTGTTTTGTTTTGTTTTTTATTTTCTCACTGAAAGACCAAAATTCTTCTATTCTGTTTTCTTTAGCTTCAGGGCATTACCTTTCACATTTCAGAGTTCGATTACATTTGTTTACACTGTCATTGGATCATTTGGCTAATAATGTCATCATCTTCAGAGAAGACAGATGGTCTTAAAGAGATCTCTGTTACAGAGCTGAGAACCTTACATGACATTTTAAACCAAAGAAAACCATAGTACCCTTCTGGAGTCACTTATAAAATAGACCATGCATTCAGTTTTAGCTCTAAAGTGACATCATCCACAAAGTGCAACCCTGGCAGATCCTCAGAGGAGAAAAGCCCTCAAACTGATCAATAAAGAAATGAAAGGGAGCCATTAAGGGGAAAAAAAACACCTTTTCCAAATCTAAACTGAGCAGAATTAGAACCAAGAGCTGTGGTTCATCAGATAACAGATAATGCGAAGGAAAAAATGATCTAAGGACCAAGGAAACTGTATCTATTAGCCTAAGGATTTTGTGCCCAACATAATGTTTTTATTGATTATACGATGCACCCTGATCACACTTGCTTCCTTGTTTTCTGAGAAAAGCTAGGCATCATCATTAAGAGAATGTTGAAGTGAAGATGATACTTAAGGAATATTACCTCTGGGTACTACTCTCAGGACTCTGGTAGGTACAGCAAGAAAGGATGATTTGACCCTTATGTAGGGATGCAAGTGTTTTCTCCATGCATGCCTCAGCATCGTGAGTCATCCCCAGACACAGGCGCTTAAGTGAGCCTTATAAAAGTCCCTCTTCGTTTATTCATGTCCAGTGTGAAGGAAAGGAAGGTTTAGTGTATGATTAACAGATTTCACCTTTTAGCCATAAAACTTGATTTTCTGAGCAATGACCTAAGTATTTGAATTATTTTGGTCATGGTGTTTTATTGCAGCTAAAGAAACACTAAGAAACTCATATATGGATACAATGAAACATGATCATATCCACCATGCCCCAAAACCCATCCCAGCTCCCACGTGGAGGAGAGAATGCTTTTTCCTTTTTTACATCCTGACTGAAGTTTCCCCTCCCTGTTCTCCTCCCAGTCCCCCTGCCCAGTCTACTCTTCCTCTGTTTCTATTCAGAAAAGGTAGGCCTCCCATGAGTATCAAAAACACGGCATATCAAGTTGCAGTAAGACTAAGCACCTTGCCTTGTATTAAAGGTGGGCACAGCACGCCAGTATGAGAAATAGGGTCCCCAAAGCCAGTAAAAGAGTCAGAGACATTCCCTGCTATGACTGTTAGGAGTCCTACAAGAAGACCAAGCTATATAACTACAACATATATGCAGAGGGTCTAAGTCAGTCCCATGCAGACTCCCTGGTTGTCAGTTCAGTCTCCATGAGATCCTATGAGCCCAGGTTAGCCGATTCTGTGGGTTTTCTTGTGATGTCATTGACCCATCTGGCTCCTACAATCCTTCCTCCTTTTCTTCAGCAGGATTCCCCAAGCTCTGCCTGATGTTTGACTGTGGGTCTCTGCATCTGTTTCCACCAGTTGCTGAATGAAGCCTTTCTGATGACTGTTGGGCTAGGCATCAATCTATGAGTATAGCAGAACATTGCTAAGCATCATTACACTGACATTTTCTTTTTCTCCAGTCGTGTTTGGTTCTTAGGACTCTGGGCCAGCCAAGCTCGGGGTCTTGGTGCTCCAGGTAGTGTCAGAGATGAGCTCACATTCGTGGCAGGGGGCTCAGGCTGATCTGGCAATTGGTTGGCCACTCTCACAACCTATGAGCCCCTCTTACCCCAGCACATCCCATAAACAGGACAGACGGTAGGTCAAAGGTTAGGGGGCTGGCTTGGTGTCCCAATCCTTCCATTGGAAGTCTTGCCTGGTCACAAGAGATGAGCACTTCAGGCTACATAGCCATAATTGCTAACAGACTTAGCTGGGGTCATCCTTGTAGATCCTGGGTGTTTCCCTTGCATCAGGTTTCCGCCTGACCCCCAAATGCCCCCTTTTCCAATCAGCTCTTTCTGTACTCTCCCTGACAACCCACCCCCACTCTATCCCTCATGTTTCCATCCCTACTGGCCTCCGACTACCCACGGATTCTCTATTTCCCCTTCCCAGGGAGATCTGAGCATCCCCCTTGGGCTCTTCTTGTTATCTAGTCTTTCTGGGTCTGTGGAGTGTAGCATGGTTATCCTTTACTTTACAGCTAACACCCACTCATAAGTGAGTACATACCATGTTTGTCTTTCTCATATGAGTTACCTCACACAGGATGATTTTTTTCTAGTTCCATCCATTTGCCTTCGAATTTCATGGTGTCATTACTTGTAACAGCTGAGTAATAAATACTCCATTGTGTAAATACACCACATTTTCTTTGTTCATTCTTCAGCTGAGGGACATCTAGATTGTTTCCAGGTTCTGGCTATTATGAATAAAGCTGCTATGAGCATAGCTGAGCAAGTGCCCTTGTGGTATGATAAGTAACTGTTGGGTTTATGCCCAAAAGTAGTATAGCTGGGTCTTGAGGTAGATTGATTCTCAATTTTCTGAGAAACCATGATATTGATTTCCAAAGTGGCTGCACAAGTTTGCACTCCCACTAGCAATGGAGGGGTGTTCCCTTGCTCAACATCCTCTCCAGCATGTGTTTCTGTTGTTGTTGTTGCTGCTGCTGCTGTTGTTGTTTTGATCTTAGCCATTCTGGCAGGTGTATGGAGGAATCACAGAGTCATTTTTATTTGCATTTCCCCTGTTGGCTAAGGATGTTGAGCATTTCTTTAAGTGTTCTTGGCCATTTGAGATTCTTCTGTTGAGAATTCTCTGTTTAGATCTATACCCCATTTTTAAATTGGATTATTTGGGTTTTGAATATCTAGTTTCTTGAGTTCTTTATATATTTTCAAGATCAGCCCTCTGTCACAAGTGGGGTTGGTGAAGATCTTTTCCCATTCTGTAGGCTGCCATTTTGTCTTATGACAGCATCCTTTGCCTTACAGAAACTTTTCAGTTTCATGAGGTCCAATTTATTAGTTGTTGATCTTAATATATGTGCTACTTGGATTCTGTTCAGGAAGTTGTCTCCTGTGCCAATGTGTTCAAAGGTATTTCCCACTTTTTCCGCTATCAGGTTAGTATAACTGGATTTATGTTGAAGTCTTTTATCCACTTGGACTTAAGTTTTATGCAGGGTGATAGATGTGGATCTATTTGCATTCTTCTACATCCTGACATCCAGTTATACTGCCATCATTTGTTGAAGATGCTTTCTTTTTTTTAAATTTCATTTGACAAATGGCTGCTATTGACAATGTAACCCCAAGAATGGTGGTCAAAGGTCAAAGATCACTGAAACTTGAGTTATAAACTCTTCAAGTGTGTGTGTGTGTGTGTGTGTGTGTGTGTGTGTGTGTGTGTGTGTGTGTGTGTGTGTGTTGGTGTGTGTGTGTGTGTGTTGGTGTGTGTTTGTGTGTGTGAGTGTGCGCTATAGTGTTAGTGATGATTTATTAAATAATCTATAATATCACCTAATTGGTCAAGATACAAAAACCTCTATGACTTTATGTGGTATCTTGAACCATGTCATTAAATAACAGACATTGAGTACATGCTGATATACAAGAAAAGCGTAATCATTGTCAACAGTAAAAAAGATGCTTTAAAATAATGACATTAGTTAGGTAAACAAGGTTTTCAGATAATTTTAGGTTAGCAAAGTCTTGAGAAAGAAACATAGAGAATGTCCTTGCCCTGTTTTGTGAATCCTAATGAAGTCATAGTTGGAGGTGCCAGGTGGCGGCAATCTATTCCTAGGTATTCAAACAGACAGCTGATGAAGAGGCAGAGAAGGCGGAATAGTATTTCTGGCATGCAGACACAGCTAGCTGGAAGGCCCAGAGGACAAAGAAAGGAAAGTATTGCCAGGGAGCTTAAGGGATGCTGTGCTTCCTGTCCCAAAGGAAACATTGGATTCTTTTACCGTCTTACCCCCACCTTCCTCCATCATATGCACATTTGAATTGACTTGATCCATCCCTCAAGGATTCAAGTTACAACTTCTGAAACTTTATGATCAGATCAAACTCATTATTTTTTAAACTCTAAAATGCCCTCTCTTATGATTCCTTTTTAAATTTATTTTATAATTTCCCTAACAGAGCCCAATTCTCCTATCTTAGCATAACTCCAGACCAACCACCTAGGATTATCCCATGGAGTTATCTACATGAAGTAATTACTTTTTATTTTTTTCTAACCATTTCATATTCCAAGATAAGTCTTTAGACTTTAAGGCACGTACTAACTGTTCAGTTTGCAGATTTTCTTGCAAGTTGAAAGTGTAGAGTCAGCAACTTACTTTACAGACTAGAAAGGAAACTTTGAAAAACCATTCCACCTATGCCTCCTTGGGTCCTTACAGAATTGTGATTAATTCCTTAAGATGTCAAAAATGGCAATTAACTCTGTGCCTTTTGTTGAAGATTAGGTACCTTTGTTCCAGCATTTGAATAATAGTTTTATGATAATGTATAGTTGTGGTGAGCACAAGTCATATTGAATCGTTTCCTCTGGAGCTCAGACCTGGAAAGCTGTCCTGCATGTCAAAACAATGGGGAAGAGTTTGAGAAGGGAGATGGGAGAGAAGGCATTTTATTTCAAATCCCTCTGATAAGAATGAAATATTGGAATAGAATGGCTAAGAATATATTTTCTTTTTCATCAGTAGTTTGCAAGTGTTTACTACACTGACATTTAGAATTGGATATGCAGGTGTATCTTATTTCACATAACAGATGTCTTCCTAAACAGATGTATAGGAATTACTGAGAAGGAATTTATGTTTCATATTTGCTGAGGAAGCTTTTCATACAAAGAAAAATTCCTGGGCTCTCCTTTACAAATGCAAGGATATTTTTGTTTTAAAAATGCATCTCAAAATTTATTTGATTTATAAACTAATATGTTTATATATCTCTATTTAAAATAGGTCCAACCAATGTGGAACATAAATCCAAGACAAATATTTCTGGTTTGGGAACAATACCTAGATTTTATTTTGTTTTAAACATTAAAATTTTTTATCTTACTTTACATGTGTACAACTGCTTTGTCTGCATGTATATCAGTGTACTCCTTGCCTGCCTTGTGTCTGAAGAAGCTGGAAGAGGGCATAAGATCCCCTAAATATGGAGTTACAGATGGTTTTTAGCAGCCATGTGTTTGCTTTGGGATCAAATTTAGTCTTCTGCAAAAGCATCTTAACATCTGAACCATCTCTCCAGCCACATTACCTAGAGAAGGAGGAGGAGGAGGAGGAGGAGGAGGAAGAGGAGGAGGAGGAGGAGAAAGAAGAAGAAGAAGAAGAAGAAGAAGAAGAAGAAGAAGAAGAAGAAGAAGAAGAAGAAGAAAAAGAAGAAGAAGAAGAAACTTTTACTAAAGAATGGGGGAAACTTGAAATGAAGGAATGAAGGACAAGGTGGAGAGAAGAGCATAACGGAAAAGAGGAAAAAATGGATAGTAATGTTTCATCTACTTGCTGAGTTTTCAAGAGGTTGCTGATGCAGTTCTGAGGTATAAGAACACCTGTATTTCTAATCTATTGTCTTTATTTTTTTCTCAAAGTTGGGAACTTTGATGGAAGTAAGTTTGTATTGGAAGTATGGTGTGTGCTGTTAATGGTCAGCTTCCCACACAGGCCATTTGGACAAGGCCAAGGTGACAGAAAGGATATGCGGCCCTAATGATGGGAAGAAATCCTCCTTTTAAGACTGTAAAACCTATCTGCATGGGTACAGAGCTCAAGGTTCTCTGATTCCTTTTTCTTGTCTTCTTGACAGAGGCCCATCCATTTGTGATAACATGATCCAAACATCTATAATCATCACCCTTGATAATGAGCCCTACTTTCCAGCCCCATCATCTAACTCTCACATTTTTAAGTAATCATCTTCTTGTCCCAAGTAAATTAAAAAGTCTCACATGGGAAGACTCAGACATGCCTACAATTTTCAGAGTCCAAATTATTTACCAAGAGCGCTATGGTTGTTTTAAACAATGCATTGGTTCATTTGATGTTCTCGGGCTCTGAAAATATACTTTATTTTTTCATTTTCAGAGGAATTATTAGGGCATATTTTCACATTGGGATGTCAAAACATATTTCAAATGCATTGTCCAAATCCTTGATCTTCCTATGCTGAGAACAAGATGGAAAATGAGTTAATACATGAATTAATAAATATATGAATGATATACTATTCAGCTATTACCAAAAAAGCATTCCAAAACAGGATTTTTAAAAATCCTATATTGCTTTTCAGGGGAAATACATTCCTATGGCATTGTTTCATCTGGAAAACAGTGGCTTCAGTTTCAATTCTCCTTCCATGATTCTAAAAGGAATCCCAGCATTTTATAAAAGTGGAGACAGAATGTATAGGAATCTTCTCACACTCTAAAGTTCTACTTCATTTATGTCTTCTTTCCTTCAACCAACAGCTTTGCCTTAAGCCTCCATTTCTTTGTCCTTGGATGTTTAGCTTCAATACATCCATTAAACTTAATGATAATTTCAAAGAGAAAAACGTTTTATTTGTACATGTGTTCACATTCTACATTGCATTCCAGTAAGATGTTGTCTATTCAGGGAACTGTGTCCCTGTCTGTCTGTCTGTCTTCCACCTGCTGTGGGATGGTCTGTATGTCAAATGTGTTGCTGATTGGTCAATAAATAAGTCACTGATTGGCCCGTGGCCAGGCAGGAAGTATAGGCGGGACAAGGAGGAGAATAGAGCTGGGAAGTAAAAAGCTGAGTCAGAGAGACACTGCCAGCTGCCATGATAAGAAACAGCATGTGAAGATGCCGGTAAGCCACGAGCCATGTGGCAAGGTATAGATTAATGGAAATGGATTAATTTAAGCTATAAGAACAGTTAGCAAGAAGCCTGCCATGGCCATACAGTTTGTAACCAATATAAGTCTCTGTGTTTACTTGGTCGGGTCTGAGAGGCTATGGGACTGGCGGGTGAGAGAGATTTGTCCTGACTGTGGGCCAGGCAGGAAAACTCTAGCTACATCCACCTATCCCTCTATCTCCTTCTCACTCTCCTTATGAAGAAATATGCAAGCTGGCGGGATATTCCTCACTCATTCCATTCTGCCTAATGTCTTAGAGCAGCATGAACTCACTGATAACAGCAAACTGCATGGGGACTACATCTTGTGCATCAGACATTCCTTTTTGAGTTCTTCTTTGCAGCTAGCTATGAACTGAGGATAATATAGTCATGGAGGTGCAGGTTATTCTAGAAATAAAGTAAGAATATGTTGCTCAGCAGACAGACTTTATGGTGGTGGTTCTCAGCTTATGGATCACAACTCCTTTGGGCTCAAAAAGTCCTTTCATGAGGTCGCATATTAGATATACTGCATGTCAGATATTTACATTATGATCATGACAGTAGCAAAGTTACATAAATGAAAATGAAAATAATTTTATCGTTGGGGTTCACCACAGTACGAAGAACTGTATTAAGGGTATAAGCATTAGGAAGGTTGTGAACCACTGCTCTATGGCATAACACCTTAAAGGTGTTATGGAATTTTTCAGGGAAGGTGTGCACTATTATCATTCTCTTTCCCATCTTTGTTGATAGTCCCCAGGGTGTGCTCATGTTCCTGATCCCCTGCTGTATTAAATGTTGCTCTTGGGAAGGACAGCATTGTTTTGGGCTATGGTCTACATGGAAGTAGGAACCTCTTTCCAATGTCCTGAAGTAGAAGGCTTTAGAGTCTAATCCACAAATAACAAACTTTCATTGGGGTGGTAGAGGGCTAGCTAAGCAGCCTTTTCCTATGGTCCTGAAATAGGGTAGTTCATTCTTCTTCACAAGATCCCTTATATAAAGGAATTTTAACTGGTGGGCTTCAATGCTGACTGTTTTCCAAAAAAATATTTTCTGTGATACGTAATCATCTGCATCATTTATTTATTCTGTGCACATCACGGGCTACTGGTTTTACCCATCCACGATATTGGATGAATTAGCAGAAACATTTTGTCATCCAGCATTGGCTGGAATGAAGGAATAAAATTGTGGGCACACACTAGCAACAGTGTTTCCTTTTTGTTTTGTTTTAAGCCAGGGACCATCCTGAGTGTCTGACAGCAAGAGCATACATGCTTTCAAGACTCCACAGTTTATCCAGGACACAAGTCCAACAAATACTTGCAGTTAATGGGCTCTGCAAGGCTTAATTAACTCCTGCAGGAGGGGTTCTTTGTGATGTTCAGATTGGATAAGTCCTCAAAGGTCAAAGATTATGAAGATGGAAAGGGGTAATGACTTCCAATACATGTCTTGACTGGATCAGAAGGACACTGTGACACTTCAAATCTCAGTTGTTGCATTATTAAAACCCTGAATTAACTGGTGATCATTGCAAGTTTTAATTCAAGAAATGCATTAGGAGTGGTGGGGGTGATTTTGTTTGCCTATTTGTTGCTTGCATTTGGTTTTAAAGGTTGTGTAAGTTAGGGTAGATACATCTGTAGAGCTAGGATGAGTAGCAAGAGACTCTTTTTATTTTTCCTTCCATAGTGTGTCTATAGATTGGCCTGGAGACCCAACTAACAACACAAGCGACGCCCGCCCTAAGGTTTCCGCAGCGTGTTTTAAATACATGTTTGCGGAATCCATGTTTTTCTCTTATTTTGAAACTTCCCAATGACACTCCTGAGCATTCTGGTCAGATTAAAGCATCGTTCTGAAAATGACTTAAGTGTACAATGTATTGAGATGTTTTTCATAATTCATTCAGCTTTTGCAAGAAAATTAAATAATTTTATTCAATAAAAGTAAATACCTACTCATTCCGGACTCCAGGAAGAGAACAGCAAAGAAGAGAGAGTGTGTCATGTAGATCTTGTTTCTTACAACAATACAACAAGGGGATAGAGAAAAGAGACCCATGGCAAGACTAACTGCAGGCGGGGGAGATACTTTAACTAAAAACTAAAGGAATGGAGTGGATGCAAGAGGCAGACTTGAAACCACTGAAGTCAAAATGAAACCATACACCATTCCTGAAGTGAGAGGGCTCACGGGCCATCCTGGGAACTCTAATCATGCAATAGTCTTAGCTGTGGCAAAGGGAGAACAAGGGAAAAGCGAGCAGGGATCATTCACAAGGCACACACACGTTGCTCTGAGGCTCGTTTGAGCCATTTGAATCTTCAAAAGGTTTTAAGTTAATGTTAAAAATTACATTTCATCCAGATGTCCAGTTCCGTCTCTCTGAATTAATGTGAATATGAAATCCTGGGAGACACAGAGCCCAGTCAGGAAGTAAGGTATAGAGGAGGGAATAAAGGATGCTGTGACACAGATCCAGGAGATGGGGCTCAAGACAGACATTAAAGACGTTTAGGGTAAAGAATTAACCAGATTTTTTGACAGACTAGAAAATACATCAAGGGGAGCCAACAGCCAGCAGTAATTAATCCAGACTCTGGTTTACAATTCCACCCAGGTGGTTAAGATATCACTACTGGCTGAGAAGAGAAGAGAAACTTCATGGGACCTTACGTTGTCATTTCTGATTAGGAAGTGTCCACGTTCATTTCTTTTATACCTGTACTTTAAAGAATTGAGTCAAATACGAATCCCATCTAGCCTAGTAACTCCAGGATACCAAAGCCCTAAGGCATCACAAATATTTCATTCATGGATTTCCATAGGCAGACCTTAAATGTCTCCAGTTATCTTTAACAATAACTGTGCAGCTTATGATAACTTTAATAAAATTTATATGATTAGACCCAAGCATTCCCTTCCAAAAGGACTTGGATAATTTTCAATAACCCTAAAATAATGTATCAGAATATTTGAGGGTTTTTTTTCCAAGCAAATACCAATTTTCACTTAAATTCACAATGAATTCCTCTGAGAGGAAGACAAAATGATTCCAGCTGTTTCCGGTGTAAAGCAATAAGGGATTGATTCAGAAGCAGCCCCCCTCCCAACACACACACACACACACACACACACACACACACACATACACACACCTTGCCTCTGAAACTCTATTTCTACTCTTAGGTTAGGGCTCATCTTCCCTACTGTTGTGGAGGTTCAAAAATATCCTTATCTCATTGGTCAATACTGGCATCGTGAATCTTTTAGACTCGAAAGTTCCAGCACTCTGATCTTTCGTCTGACAAATGGGATTTGCCATGTATGTTAAAAGCAGGGTGCATAGTTATAAAATGTACTAAAGTAGGTGCTGTCATTGGTGCTTGTGAGAGTGCATTCCGTCCAATCCCCTTTAAAGCCAGGTTCACCACAAACTGCCCATCCTGGGAGGACACACTCACCAACGCGTATGCTCTGTGGAGGTGAGAACACTTGAAACAGCATTTGCATCTGCTGTAAGGCTCACAATGTAATGGATTTTCTAACTAATTAGCATGATTTCCCAGACTGAATTATCCCACATGGAGGAGTAGCTGGATATAAAAATAAATTTGATTATAATGTGCATAAATTGCTCATTTCTCACAGAATTATGGCTTTTTCTTAAGTGAATGCCCAACTTCCCCAAATTGTCAATGAAAATGTGTTTCCAAATGGCTGCTCTTTTTGGGGGGCTGCTCTGCTTTCCGGGAGTCTGGCCACTCGTGGCAGCTGCTTTGTTGGAACATGACAAGCACAGCACATCAGGCAATGAGTGTGACCTACATTCTGGGTGTTTATGAGTTCCACAGAAATTGGGTAATTTCCCTCACTGTTTTGTTCTTCTGCTGATGTGAGGGGTCTCGGGCATCATTTTGGGTAATAAGTCCCTGGATGCTCAGAGCAGAGCATGACGCCTACAGAAGAACAAGATAAAAAGGTGTAAATCCACTTTGGCACATTTCTTCCAGTCCATGCCAGGATTTGTTAGAATGGGATAAAATAAATCAATGACAAGCATGTTCCTCTATTCTGTGGAGCGACGATTATCGTGACTTATCCAGAGGACAATTACTGCACAAAGCAAGCTAGAGGAGGCCGAATGCAAATGACAGCGGGCCAGCACTGTGTCGTGTAATCCCAAGGAAGAATAGGTAATAGAAAATCTACAACAGGTAACAGGTAAGATATGGACAAGTTGATTGAGGGAAAGATACTACATGTCTATGTGATTGAGGTAAGAGCACATCATTCATCCATGCACAAATTCACTTATTTTCTATGCATATTCACTACATGTGAGCTACCAGGATTCTATATATCACATGTCATTTTTATTATCTCATTTTCAGATTTCTAAGAAGCATATGGTACAGAAAGACACACAGAGTGTTCCTTTGTCAAATACACTTGGGAGTCATAAGATAATGAAAGTTCAACATGGTTACTTTTAGGTTTCTTTTTTCTTTCGGTATTTAGTGCTTCCCAGATTTTTTAAATGAAGGACAGCTTGTTTTAAATTTCAAACCCAATACACATTCTGGAATTTTTAAAAAAAATCACACATAGATCCCATTTGAGCAAAAGAAGTTACATAAGAGAAAAAAAAAAAGAGTAGTAAATGGTTTATGGTAAAAGGGAAGTCTGATGTCCTTTATTGTCAACCCCATACCGCCATAATGTGGTAACGGGTACAGCTGTAACTTGCTGATTGTAGACCACAGACTCTGCGTCACACATTGTGGTAGGTACTTGACGTGTACTTTCAACATTCGTAAAGATAATTTTTTAAATTCTCTATTGCTGTTCCTACATGCAGGTGAGAAAACTAAGACTCTCAGTCCTGAGGATTTGGGAGAGGGTCCCATGGCTTGTCATTGTCAGGACTCTGTCAACCACCTCTACATGGTGCAACATGTAAGTCATCTACTGCATCATTCTTTAGCTTATTATATGAATTAGTAGGGGTGGAGCTTTGAAGGCGGTGGTGTTCAATCTGTGGGTTGCAACACCTTTGGGGTCAATTGACCCTTTCCTAGGGGTGACCTAAGAGCACGAGAAGACACAGATACTTATATTACAATTCATCACCATAGGAAAATTACAGTTATGAAGTAACAATGAAAATAATTTTATGGTCGGGGGACACCACAACATGAGGAACTATACTAAAGGGTCGCAGCATTAGAAAGGTTGAGAATCACTCATCTAAGAAGAAAGATGGATGTGACCAAAGGAGATGAAAGCAGTAATACCTGGGCATTGGTCCATCTTCTAACTGCATCAATGCTTGTAATAAAAATAGGGAAATGACTTACAGAGATAACATATAAGCACTAAAGACATTCACTTTCTTTTACACTTTCTCAGGAAATTATGGCTGGATGTGATTCAGCAGAAATAAAGAATACTCAGAAAAGAGAACAGGTTTAAAACCAGGGATAAAGTCATTCAGCAAAGTAAAGAGAGAGAGAGAGAGAGAGAGAGAGAGAGAGAGAGAGGAGAGAGTTCTCATATTTCTATCATTAAGTTTCTAATTCCAGAATGAAATTGTAGTTTCAAATTTAATTAATAGAGAATGGATTCTGTTGTTATGATAAAGACGAGTCTACTTGTAGTGTCCTCTCCAAATCATAAGCAGTGGATATTTTGTGATCATCTAGAAAACAAGGTCACCCTGCAAGTTTTAAATATCCCCAGTTGCATAGATCTCAATTAGCTATTTGTAAGTCAGGATAAAACTAAAGATTGGGAAGCGCAAAACAGCTTACAAAGGAACTATGGGACCTTATAGTAACACCAATATGACTAAGATGAGTGTTCCACGTGGCAGAAGATTACATGGTCCATATTATTGTGCCTTCTTATCACAGTACCATTCCTCTTAATCCACACTGGCCCTGACAAACATGGACGGAGAGCTGGTCATTTGCCAGGAGTTTGCCTGAGCATGGACTGAGCAGACATGAGCCACCCCTACAGAGTAGTTCGTGATAACCAGCGGGGAGTTCACTTGTGCTCCTCACATGGTCTTACAAAGCTGATATGCTATCTTTCAGCAACCTGACAAGGAGTATTACACACACACACACACACACACACACACACACACACACACACACACACACACCACTGATTCCCAAATCCCACCTTAATTATTGTTGTTGGCTCCAGTGTCCAATTTCATCAGAGAGTTTGTTCCATTTGGGTGAAAAAGCTTATTCAGAACACTATGGAGACCTATTTCCAGAGATGGGTGGAAAAAAAAGTGTGCTCCTGAAATGAAATCTCCCATTTATTCATAGAAACTCTAAAGCCACTGCTCCCATTAACATCCCAGCTATCACTGGTTTCATTTAAAACAAAATATAACATTTACTATATTCACAATACTGTAATCACAACACAGTTTAGCATTTGGAATTGCTGGTATTTCTGCCTACTTCATTTTAGTACTTAATTTGTTACAGGTTTTTTTTAGTGTGTTACACCTCAGTATTTTAATTATAGTCAGCTGAGTGTATCCCAGTGTTCTCAGCATGTTTCATTATTTATATTAGTAGAAAAGCACATAAAATCAAATCACATGCTGACATTCTATAATTTGCACTTGTGTACCTCTAAAATAGATTTCTATAGATACAGCAACTATTCTGGGGCTTGAGATATGCTATAATTTTTTAAATTTCAACTGAATTTTAATGTACTCCCAAAATAAAATTTATGAGTTTTCATGAGAAAATGTCTTATCTGATTATTCATATTCTACAATTATTAACTGCTCCTATTCTGCATTTGATTGAATTGTAAAAAGGTAAATTCTTTCTCTCCTTACCCCAGGCTGTAAGCTGTAATTTCTGCACATTTTTAGTTTTCCATATCTAAATTGGAAATTATGTTAGATCTACTGAAATATCAAGTATAAATAAAATATAAACTTTTTTATAGAAATGAACATTATCATTTAATTTAGGGAGAAACTCTATGGTCATGTTGCTCTGCTCACCATATTTTTTTTCTGGGTTAAGTAGATATCCTTTATCAGAACTGAGTTTAAACTCTTTTCTTTTTCATTGGGAATTAAGGACCAGATGCACATAAAGAATTATGAGGGCTTTTCATTTTATAATGAGTACTCCTCTAGAGGACTCAGCTGTATTTTGTGTTTGGCAAAACCATTTCTCCATCATTTGGTCTCAAACTAGGATTCCCAACACCGAATGATTCAGTTTGGTCTCTAGGCTCCATCTACACTTAGAAAAAGCCAATAAATAGTAGAGAACCCTGCCAAAATATGTTTCTTCTTTGAAGGATCAGAGGACACAGAGGATATTGGTATTAATTTTATCACTGATTAGGATTTTCTCTGCTGTGACATGTACTATTGCTTGAAAGAGGAGTTGTGGGTCTCAGAGAAGATACAGATACTAAGAGACAGATGTAGATATACAATGGCTTTTCAGGTGAAGAGAATAAGCAATTTCCTGAAGGAAGATGAAAGCATGTTTATAAGAAGAACACAAAACAAATACAGTATTATAATGAGGATTGAATTTGGCTAAGCACAAAGCAGAGCATACAACCCATGTGCAATGATGTTTATCACTGAGGCCAGGTACAGGGGAGAAGGGTAGCTTTATCTGCTGAACTTGACAGACAGTGGGGAGGAGGCACTTGTGTATTTATGGGTCAGAGGGTAGAGATTATGTCATGGAAAATGAGTCTGGCAGTGTAGAGGACACCGAGGATATTATGAGACGTGGTGCTAGCAACTGCAAGGCTACCAGAGAAACACGAGGAAAAGTTCATTCCGTGGAAGTCCAACAGCATTGTGTGGGGAGCAGCAAAATGGAGGACGATGTGCTAGACACTGAGTCAGCAAAGGTGGATAATTCCTTTTGGCTTCTGAAGTCAGGGACTGGTATAGAGGTAGTAGGATTTAAGGGAGAAAGAGAAATCAACCAGGGGAGAAGACGGAAAGAGAAGGAAACAGAAGAGAGGAAGAAAAATGCGGGGGTGTGGCGGGGCATAAGGTACAGGGGAATGGGAGCGAGGAAGGCAAGAAAAGTATTCAAGTGTAGAAATAGAATAAATTTTAAAAATCCACACAACTATATGCTTGCTAATAGCTCTACATTTTTTAAGGCATCACGTTCTTTCTTGGAAAAAAACTATAAAAGATTAAAATTAGCCCCTCTGATAAAGAATATTGGTCTTAAAATGTGTTTTTCCTTTTGCAAACACTCAGGAAGGATGTGAACCACTCATCCACATCCCTTGAAAGCCCCCTCTACGTAGTTACCTC
Source organism: Peromyscus californicus insignis (assembly GCF_007827085.1). Lineage (NCBI taxonomy): Eukaryota > Metazoa > Chordata > Mammalia > Rodentia > Cricetidae > Peromyscus > Peromyscus californicus. The sequence continues at coordinate 16,730,940 of NW_026294492.1, forward strand.
TCTTTTCCACCATGCTGACTCAGTGAAGTAAATCCCAAAGACCCCCCAAGCACGCAAATCCACAAGAGGGAAGGAACACGGGACTCAGAGTTAGTAAGTCAGGTAGAGACTGCGCAGCCTGACATAAGGACAAAGACTTGAACGGTGACTGTATCTGAGTACATTATACCACCATCACTAAAATGGAAAAACTTCGAAGACGACCACTGGTCAAATAGACGAAGATTTGTCTCACTCTAAGGGCTCAAAGCAAGAAGGTTTGATGCAATTAGAAATCACTAGGTTTGGGCAAAATATCCCAATCAGTTTTAGAAGTTACAAAATTCTGACAGTACATATGTGTTTATGTACTGCTCATTAACATAAGCATACAGACCTGTAGTAGAGACTTATTTTTATAAATTAAGTTGAAGGGATTATGACCCAGAAGTGTGAAACGTTTATTAGCCATCAAAAGGGTTGGCTAAAATTATATAAATTATTTATTCAATGTTTTGTTTTTAAATTTTAAAAAGATTTATTTATTTTTGTTTTACATGTATGAGTATTTTGCCTGAATGTAGGTGTGGACACCACATGTGTGCATGGTGTCTGTAGATACAAGAAGAGGGTGTCAGATGCTCTGGAACTGGATTGTGAGGCACCACATGAGTGTTGGGAACTGAACCAAGATCCTCAGCAAAAGCAGGAAGTGCTATTAACCCCTGAACCATCTCTCCAGCTCCTCAATCTTTTACTTTCAACAATAACTCGAATATGTAAAGATAACTAAAAGACATTTTAAAAGGCCCTTGAAATTTATTTTGGAACTTTAGAAAGTCCTCCTAATAAATCAAAGAGTCTATCAAGAATACAAACTGATCTCAGAGGCTGTTATCTGAGCAGAAGTCCTCAGATAAATTATACTACAGTTATACTTTCATATAATGTTTCATTCCTGTTCTAATCACAGTCGCTAAGTAATGGAACCAGCCTAGACACTCATTAACAGAGGAATGGGTAATGAAAATATGATACATATACAGAATGGATTTTTTTCTCAGATGTAAAACAAGTGAAATGATATTTTCATGAAAAGGAATGAATCTGTGAAATATTAGATTGAGTGAGGGGACCCAGGCTCAGAAATAAATGTATCAAATGTTCTCCTTCACATACACACCCTACTCTCCAGCTCTAAATCCTGTGTATCAAGATAGGAATAAACATGGGCAAAGGCCAGGAAACTAGAAATGGGCACTTGAGGTCCATTATGGGAGGGGGTGAGGGAGACAGTTGAACAGAGTGGGAGGGGGAACTTGGTGATGAGAGAGTGCCATGGAGAAGGAACAGAGAAAAAGTGAAACTGAGGAGGGGAAATCAACCAAAAGGAAATGTACATAAAACTCTGTGTTAAAACCCATTATGCTCTAAGTCCAATTAAAACACATGACAAGATGTATTCATATACATTGAGGTACACAATAACCCAGTTCTGGCAATCCTCATTACTATCCTATAATGCTATCAATTTTTAGAGGTGATAACAATAATATTGTAAAACACATTTGAAAATTTATATACTATATGAACAGTACTTGTGCAATAGCAGAATAGGTGGAATCACTCTCTAATCCTATAGATCAGTTCCCTAATAATATTTCTTCAGTAGCTTAAGACCATTCCCCCACAGAAAAATAGAGCCACAAATGTGCCAATCCAAAGATGTACCCTGAAATTATTTTATCTCTCTTTCAATTTTTAGTTGAAAATTATTTTTAAAACATTAGCTCAGTTGTTAAATTATTTTATTATGTATGTATGTGTATGTGGGGGGGGCCTTGCATTTAAGTAATGGTGCCCACAGATGAACACACAGGATACTGAATTTTGTTGCAGAATTTGTCAATTTTGTGGAATTGTTTTAACATTAGTAGTAATGTATTTTAAAAGCCATTCCAAAAAGGAAGAGAAAAATGTAGATTTTTCAAAAATTATCATTCATATAAATATTTGTTCAAAGAAAAAAATAGTTCTACCTAACAGCTTATGCATGAGAAAACTTCAACATAGAATCATATATAACTTCATGAGGTAGTAAGTTAAAATACAATTACCAATCTAAGGGTCAATATTTCCTTAATATTTAGGATAAATAAACATGCCAATAATACATGTGGAATTTCAAATTTTTGAAATGAAAGAAAAATATGAAGCATTTATATTATACATTGTGATGATATATTATGTACCCTAATAAATTTGCCTGAAAATCAAAGAGACAAAGGAACAAACCACCTCGTACCTCTAGGACTCCTCAGCCTGAAAATCTTTCCTCAGCCAAAAGACTTTAGTTCCTGTCTCCTCACACCTTATATACCTTTCTCTGCCCACCCCTATAATTTCCTGTGTCAACTTTCCTAGTGCTGGGATTAAAGGCATGTGACCCCCAAGTACTAGGATTAAAGGTGTGTGCCTGGCTCTCTTTCTCTCCAAGACTAAGTTAATCTCATGTAGTCCAGGATGGCTTTGAACTCACAGAGATCCAGATGCATCTCTGCCTCCCAAGTGCTAAGATTAAAGGTATGTGCCATCATTGACTGGCCTCTATGTTTAATCTAGTGGCTTGTTCTGTTCTCTGAACTTCAGGCAAATTTATTAGGGTACACAATATATCACCATAATACCTCAACTTAACAAGTGATCATATTAATGTTGTCATATTTTCATAAAGAACTATGGTGTCTGAAAAAGTAAACACAAACAACCAAGAAGAATTTTAAAAGTTAGTGGTATATCCATTGCTGAGGCCAAAAAGTTCCAAGAGACTTCTCTACACTGAACAGTCACACCGACAGTCTTGGTCAACCTCAGTGGATCACAAAATAAAATGAATTGTCATGGATGTGAGAAAGAGATTTAAGTATGTGTAAGGGGGTTTGACAGGAGTGGTAGGGGATATGGAGGTGAGTGCTGTAGGTAGGCATTGTACTTGTGTGTGTGTGTGTGTGTGTGTGTGTGTGTGTGTGTGTGTGTGTGTGCACGTGCTATGTGTATACACAAACATAAACATATGTGTGTGTGAAATTTTCTAAAAACAAATTTAATTGATAAATAGGAGAAGGAGGAAGAGGCAAACACAGGTTAAAAATCTTTAAATAAGAAAAACTGCACAAAAATAACTATGCAAGTTGCAATATAATACACATTTTTCTCTGCCTAACCAGCAAAGACTGAAGGAAGGTAACTACCAGTAAAGACACAGGTTGGAAAGAAAGCAGACACAGCTCTACAGTTTCGCAGGAGTATCAGTTTGCACAGACTTCCTGAGTGGTCACATGCAACATGATTCCTAAAATTCAAAAAAGGTGCAGACATCCAAAAGTCTGATAATTGTCCATTTCAAATAAAAAGCAGTACAAACAAAAGTATTGATTCACAAGCACTATTGTAAAGTTTCCTTTCTGATTGGGTACCGTGTGCATCACAGACATGTAAATGAATCATAAGAGTACGTTCCATACACTTGTATATCATGATATTATTTAAAATCCTTTCATTTTATCCCTAAACTAGAAACTCCTATACCCTGATTTTTAGATAATAGAAAAAAGTCTTCATTTCTCATTATCAAAATACACCATCCGGTTGATTAGGAAATTTGACAAAAGAACAATTAGTCCTTAAGCACTGTTCTTGACAAAAAAGTGAGGGGTCACACATAGCATCAGGCATCCATGTGGCTGTGGCTGCCTAGCTGAAGAGTGAAGAGAAAGAGAGATCTCTGAGACAGAGCCCTCAAGTCAGATAGCCTTGCTGGAAATAAAAGAAAAGCATATTACTATTTATTCTTGAGCAATATGTAAATTCAAGACTGTACTGAGAGAGTCTGAAATAAGATTGACTTAAGTCCTAGAATTAGGATAAGAAATACTATTTCCCATGAGTAGACCTAATGAGGGAAGAAAGAAGGTATATTCAGATGAGAAAATTTATCAATGGGAGACTTCATGGAAGTTTGATGGGAACAGAAGGTGTGAATCCTATAGAGAAAAATAATTCTATTTCATGTTCACATGGTAGCCTGCTCATTGGATCATCAAACTCTGGGTAAAATGTTAAGAACCAAAGAATAATGTTATTTACCAAACCACCACTACATTTCTGGGGGCCACTGAATATATCCCAACACTTAAAAGTATATGTAGAGTAGCAAACACATGACCTTGAGTGGACAACTATGTGGAAAAAAATGGAAAACCAAGGCAGTAGCAAAGACTATCAAGGTCTCCTTTTATTTCCCCTTTATTCATTTCTATATTTTGACATTTTATTGTCTACATTGAGTATAATTGTACCCTCCCTCAAAAAACAGTCCACGTGTTGAAGAGTAAGCCCCAGTATTTCACATGATTCTACATGTAGGAATTTGGAAAGAGAAAGGTTGGATCAGGTCACTAGGATAGGTCCTATTCCAATGTGACACCTACTCTAATAAAAAACAGGAAGAGGCTACAGGGAGTCACAGAAATATAGAAAATGTCATACGAATATAGTAGAAGACAACTGCCACCATATGCCATGGATGGAGAGAGGTCTTAGAAGTTCCCATGTCGATACCTTGCACTTGGACTTCTAGAATCCAGAACACGGAGGGAAATCAAGTTCCATCGTTAAAAGCCTCCCCAGTCTGTGCTTTTGTTATTGAAATCCTTAGTACATGAACTCAAGCACAGTATAAAAGTCATTTTCGCCCCCATAGGCCACTGCTCAGGAGACTTGAAAATCTAAATTCTCTAGAGGAATGGCTTTCCCAATAGATGGAAATGTGGTAATCCATCTTGCTTCAACGTAATTTTTTTTTCAGTAATTTGTACGCTAGGAATAGCTATCCAGATTTTTCATAAGCTTTCAAATTGCATTTCTTTTCTCTGTCATTAAGAACCCCTTCATGATTTGCATTCTGTCCATCTGTCCAAGTTCATTTCATCTCTCTGAGGAGTTGACCCATCTTCCTCTTTAGTACGTATAATTGGTTTTGATGTTCCATGTTAGATCAAGTTTAATTATCAGGTGACCAATAGCCCCCAATAGCTTATTTGAAGTTTACTCACTTAGAATACATTGTTCTTTAACAACACATCAGGACTGAAATTATCCTAGTTACAGTCTACCATTTAAGCCTTTACAAATCATATCCACAGTACATTATAGTTTTGTTCCTAATTACTAAGTGTGCTGAAGTAGCAAATTAACATTTTGAAAATAGGCAGCCTTATACTCACAATAGTGGGAAAGTATTCTTTTTTTCCCTTTTGATTAAGAGGTGAGTTTAATCCTTTGTTCTTGCTTTACTTTTTCAAATATATTTTTGAATATATATATATATATATATATATATATATATGTACACACACACACACACACACACACACACACACACACACACACACACAGACCTGTTGCTCTGCTTCCCTAAGGTCATTATTTTTGTAACCATAGTCTCTTTATTTTCTTGAGAGTTTTTACCTCAAAGGTCAGAAACACTGGCAGACATTTTCTTCTTGATTAAATGTATCAACCACATTTTTACCATTTAAATGTAATTTTCCAAAAATAAAATAAAATGAATAAGGAATTTAATGCCTGGTTGAGTATTTCTCAACAAAGAGTTGAATTCCTTCTCTGGTCTCTCAGTTGTTCAGATCTGGTAAATTCTAAGTAGGGTTCAATTCATTATCTAATACACAGTAAGCTTTGGGAAATAATTTTGTATTAATTTAGCTACTATTTAAAACAAGTCACTATATGAAGTCAATTTAAGTGTATCAGTAACACGGTTAATTATCTACTCTGAACGTTCAGAATGGATGTGAAATATCCATTGGAGTTGCCCTCGAGAATAGAGCAAGATGATATAGCTAATGAGGATAACATTTAACAGATGAGGTCTGGCCCTAGATGGGCAAAGAAATCTTTTGAACAGCTAAAAGGAACCAGTTTCGAAATTTTTGTCATTGTTGGCAGCTAATGTCTGGAGAATGATTCTTTCTAATATCACGAGTGATGATTTATATTCACTTCAAAGCATCCTCAAAACATGCCATTGACAAAGTTTTCTGTTGCTACCTCAATCCATGCTAAAGGTTCAGCCTTGGAGACCTGTTTTGTATCCAGTTGTGGTAGACTAGTGGCTTTTATTGCAGCTGATTCTGTGATATTAATGTCTTTTGGATTGCAGACAATGAAAACAGACAATACAAATGTGATCCAATCATCAATCTGCTTAATCTCTTCCAAATAAAACTTTCTTGGTTCTTCAAAATTAGAATTGGCATCCTCTTTCAGATTTAAAAATGTTACCTAATATTATACAAAATTGATATAAGAGTGTGTGTGTGTGTGTGTGTGTGTGTGTGTGTGTGTGTGTGTGTGTATATAAACTATCTATGTGTACCTACATATATACATACATATATCTTAAAGGAAATTTATGTCACTTGGGCTGACAAATGGGGCCCATATTCAATCTCTGAGAGGTAACTAAGGGATACATCAAGGTCTATATCATTTCGGGAGTCATTTGCACTACCCTGACTAGCCATTTGAAAAGAAGTTTCTGGTGTCTGGCACTGGGGTATTTGTTAGTCTACAGGGTGTGCCCCATCTAGGGAAGACACCAGGCACTTAAGATACAGGACTCGGGTGATTCAAACTGGATATGACCTGAAAGCCTCTTTCCTGTGGTCTTCTATGGCACCAGAGAACACTATTCCAGCTGCAAAGGGGAAAGTAATTAATCAGTCCTGATCAGCCACAACATTTATGAAACATGACAACTACTTGTATGGCAAGATATCCATATAAGTGCACTAATTGGCACTCACGTTTTGGTAGGAACCAACAGCTGTCTCTTTGACTTAAAACCCACTCAGAGTTGGGAAATCATGCCTGGTTCTGGAAACTTAGCCAGCTTCCTGCTCCAAATGAGGTCACAGTCCTTGGAAAAGATTCTACTCCTGCTACTTTACCAGACCAGGATCAGCCTTTCCTATCTTCAAAATCTTATCTGTATATACACATATTAACACCAGCCACCACCTTCCCTCAAAGAAGTCCCTCTTTACCGCAAATGGAGTCCATCATAGAAAATCACCACTGAACACAATGAGATCATCAAGTTGTGAGGAGTCCAGCCCCAATGGATACATTTACACCACAGCTCCTCTATGGTTAATGGAACATTGCGGAAGAGGGTCAGAAAGACTCTAATAGCCAGAGTACCAGGAAGTCTGTTGTGAAACAGTATCTCCTAGAAATGGCTGCACAAACAAGATGGGAACAATAGCAATAGGCATGATCACATGGAAGGGGTAAAATTTGACGTGGTCCCACCTCTGCTGGAAGAAGGAGAATTAGAGTCTCCCAGGGATGAACCCTCTTATTGGCTGTCCAATGCAGATTGGTGAGTCCAGAAACTATATACACAAAAACAACAAAAATGGCCTCAGTAGGTTGTAGTTATGTATTTGTGCATACATACACACACACAATATATGTGTACATAACAATAAATCAAAGAAAACAAGTCTATGAACTTGAGAGTGGGGATGTGGGACCATTTGGAAGGAGGGTACCTCAGAGAGGCAGGAGGGAGGAAAGGTAGGAAGGAGAGTGATGTAATTCTAATTCAATGAGAAATATATTAAAAATATATTCACTCTATTGCCTTAGAGACATCTAATAAAATTTTCTATAGCTTCAATTTTTTTTTGAAACTTGATTTTATTCTTCATTCTTTTCATATTTACTCATGAAATCATTTTTATAATACATGGGTCATGGTACACTAAAGTATTAGGTAATTGGTACCAAATGAAATAAAAATATGCCATATTTTAAAATCAGTTGGCTTAATGCTTTCATCATCAGTTCTTTATTTCAGAAATCATACTCCCTTTTGCATTGTGTATGTGTGTGTGCTGTGCGTCTATGCATATTTGTGCATATGGGGAGCATGTGTGCCTGAGAGTACGTATGAACACTTGTGCCTGTGCTTCAAGTTGATGCTGAGTACTTTGCTTCATTGCTCTGTATTTACTGAGGCAGAGTCTCTCATCAAACCATGGGTTTTGCCAGTTCAGCTTGTCTAGGTAACACACTTAGCTTGGGGATTCCCTGTCCTTGCCTTCCATGTGCTAGGATTACAGGTACCTGTCTGGCCTTTTTATATGCTCTCTTGGGTTCCAAATTCTCGCTCTTTTGCTTGCCCAGACAGCACTTTGTCCTCTGAGCCATCTGCCCAACACCATATCATACTTATTTTAAACTAATCTTTCCTTGAATTCATAACCCAATTAAAGGCTTATTTGATCCCATATGAGTTTTCTCTCTTGATGTCTCCTGAGAGCAGATGATTGCTAATGTTGATATACCCTTTTTTTTTTCTGGATGGGTATCAGCTATCATTCCCTCTGGATACAAGGAAGCAACCTCTATAAAACAATGGCATATGCCATGGAGAACTGTTACTTCTTTGCTTTCTTACTGGTTCCTGTTCTGCTAGCTCTCTAAAGCTCAGGCCTATCTACCTAGGGATGGTACTGCCCACAATGGGCTGGACCTTCTCTCATCAATCATCAGTAAAAGAGTCTCTCACAGATATGGCCACAGGCTAATCTGATCAAGATAATTCCACAGTTGAGGTCCCCTCATCCCGGCTGACTCTAGGTAGTGTCAAGTTGATAATAAAGATCACGAGGACAGTGACCTTGGGTTTTTATATGTAGGTATGTAAGTTTCTTCACTTATGACCTAGATATAAAATATTCTATTTGTGGAGTTATTTATTGGTTCTAAGGGTATTTGTAGATTGACTACTGTGCACCGGCACTGGGCTGGGCACTGGAAAGATAAGCAACACAGGATGGGACAGATACATTGCTGCAGCTTAGCAGTGATGACAGCCATTTAAAATAACCACCGACATGGATTCCATAGAAACAGAGAGTGAAATAGAGATCACGAAAGGTGAGTGTACTGCTTATGTCAACTTGACACAAGACAGAGTCATCTGAGGGGAGGGAGCCTCAATTGAGAAAATGTCTTCATAAGATCCCACCATAGGCAAGCCTGTGGGGTATTTTCTCAATGAGTGATCAATGGGGGAGAGCTCAGCCCATTGCGGATAGTGCCATCTCTGGATTGGAGGTCTTGGGTTCAACAAGAAAGCAGGCTGAGCAAGCCATGACAGCAAGACAGTAAGCAGCACCCCTTCATGGCCTCTGCATCAGCTCCTGTCTCCAGGGTCCTGCTCTGCTTGAGTTCCTGTCCTGACTTCTTTCAGTGATGAACTATAATGCAGAAGTGTAAGCCAAATAAACCCTTTCTTCCCCAAGTTGCTTTTGGTCATAGTGTTTCATTGCAGCAATAGAAACCTTACCTAAGAGTTAGGAAGGCTGAGGAGGATAGAAGACAGGTTAACAAAGGAAGAATAACTTCCATTGTTATGCAGGACAATGGTTGGCTACAGTGAATCTCAATGTATTTTATATTATATTTATGTATATGCATGTATTTATGTATGTGCCAGCGGTTAATGAAAAAAGAGGCCAGGAATTTGAGAAATAACAATGAGGGGTATATGAGAGGGTTTAGACAAAGAAAGGGGAAGGACATACAGTGTAATTATACTTTAATCTCAAAAAATAAAAGAAATAATTCATTTAAATGGGAAAAAAGTTATTTCACCATAGTAGTGAATGCCAATTATAACAGACTCTAAAAGTATATAAAGGCACAAAAAATTACAGAAAAATGAATTAGGAGAGAGCTCAAAAATTCTCAACACAAAAAATAGTAAGTACTTAAGAAGATGGACATGCTAATTACTCCAATTTGATCATTCCACATGTACATGTATACAATACAAATGCACAATGATTTATGATTAAAATTCTAAAATTATCTTCAAGGACATATATTTTCAACATGTTATTACAAAGAAAGTATAGGGTAATGTAAAATGTAATAGAAGTCCTCAACAGAATTCAAAGGCTTCCGTAATACAAATATGCATGACTGCTATGGAGCTGAAATAAAATAAGAATTCAGTGTGAGGTGAGTCTTGTTCCACCCTATTTAAGCTGAAGAAGTCTAAGCACACACAGTGTAATGAAGTGAAGCACCATCTCTATGGCAGGGACTATGACAGTCAGGATTTTGAAGTACCTTCCATCACAGTCAGGATTTTGCCTGAGAGATAATACGAAGGTGGGACAGGGAAGAATTTGAAGTAAGAGAGTATCACGTTCAAGTCAGATCTGTAAGCATCAGAAGGATGAAAGCAAGAATAGCAGATTTTTTTTAAGGACACTGAGCTATCTCAGTTCCAGTGTGTATTGGACAACCAGGTAAGTGAAAGCCCGTGACTCAGCTGTAGATCTGTTCTATTTCTCCTTAGCATACTTCTTTATACAGTGGAGGCACTCAGTGTCCTGTTGCTTCTTAGAGAAAAGAGCAACTAACTTCTGACTCCATTCACATTGGAATGGAAGGGGAACAGTAAAAGCCAGGAAAGGATTCTTAGTTAGGTGCCAGGGGCACCATAGAGGAAGGAGAAGCCAGTATTGGAACAAAATTAAATCCCAGGTCACATTTAGTCAAGATTAAAGAGTTGACCAAACATTTCATATACAAATAAAAGGTATCAGAAGGAATGGAGGAAAAATTGTTTGGAAAATAATTGGCCTATCTTGCACCAGGAAACATGTCAACTCAATGTAGATGAAAATACCTCCCCCTAAGAGGCTTTGAGAAGAAATATATTGTAATCATGGCTTGCATCCTTGTTCATCTTCTCTACCTGACTTTCAGCTTCCAAGAACAGCTGATGAATGTGGGCATGAAATCAAGCATCTCAGACAATGGTAGAAGCTGGGATATGTATTTGCTACATCAAAACTCCATTTACTTAAGTCATATGTGTCAATCCTAGGTCTTGTTCAGCACCGATTAAGTGATGCTTAGTAGTTAGGATTGGTGCTACTTGTAGTAACTGACTTATTAAACAATGTTAAGTAAAATTTTAAAAGCAGAGTATGTACTAAGTATAGAGGAAAATATGTAGCCTTATAAGCATACTTTATGAGTGCCAAAAAAGACTTAAATTTGTACTTCATTTTCCATACCTCATATGGCCACTCAGTCGAAGGGCATTTTTATCCTACACAACGAGGCATCAATAGGCCATGGAAAATGGGTTTGATGACTTCTAAGGAATCTTTCTCATTGGACACTTCAAGCTTCTTATAGAAATTAGAATAAATAAATCTTTGTTTTGTGTTTTTTTTTTTTCAAGACAGAGTTCCTCTGTGTAGCTTTGGAGCTGGTCCTGAAACTCACTCTATAGATCAGGCTGGCCTCAAATTCATAGAGTTTCACCTGCCTCTGCCTCCCAAGTGCTGGGATTAAAGGCGTGCGTCACCACTGCCTGGCTTAGAATATGTAAACCTTAATAATGTAACGACTTATAGAAGAGCTTCACATGGGCAGCACTAGCTGACATCACAGTATGGGTATGGGGAATCTCATAAGAGCCCATCCCTCATTTAAATGTAAAATAAATTGATGGATACTAAGAAGGAAACTCAGTCTTCTCCAGGGATGAAGTTTCTGCCAGGTTATTCAGTCCTAAATACTTATACATATGAGCAACTCTATATGGCCTCAACAGGGTGTGTGTGTGTGTGTGTGTGTGTGTGTGTGTGTGTGTGTGTGTGTGTGTGTGTGTGATGTATATGATGTATATGTATATAACATAACTAAAGAAGAAGTCATAAATTAAGGAGTTGGGTGAGCACTAGAGGAATTTTGGAAGAGATGGAATGGTGGGAATGATGTAAATATGTTACTCATGTATGAAATGCCTCAAAATATAGTAATTACATACTAAACAAATAAAATAAACACAGAACAAAACATAATAGTTTTGATGGTGCTATAAATGCTTGTGAAATGATCATATAGGGCAGTGGTTCTCAAACTGTGCTTTGCAATCTCTCTGGCGGTCACGTATCAGATATCCTGCATAACAGACAGTTACATTATGATTCATAACAGGGCAAAATTACAGTTATAAGGGAGCAATGAAAATAATTTTATGGCTGGGGGGGGGTCACCAGAGCATGAGAGACTGTATTAAAGGGTCTCACAGCATTTGGAAGGCTGTGAACCACTGATGTAAGAAGAAATGAAGTTTTGTTAAGATATGTTAAAGGTAACACAAACTAACGATGATATATCTTACAAATGTACCTGGATAATAGGAACCTTAGATATCTTTGATATCTATGAACACTATGCGATTCACTTTCACTTATTTATTTATCATCTTAAAGGATCAATTCTTAAAAAGATTCTAGAATTTCTATTTGTTACCAGTTTCCCCATATATCTAAGGATGCCACTTGCACTAAGTACACAAAATCATTACGGCAAAAGTGTAATACTTTTGATGAAATTAAACAGCCAGGTGGTCACTAGGATTTCTTGTTGGCATATTTTGTGTATGGCCCACAGATTACTGGGTTTGTTTTTTTTTTTCTGCTTTAAATTCTACTGTGAGATGCTATGGAAATGTACGAGGCTGTGACATAATGTCTTACCGCTTCCTTAAAGCCATTTGTGTTCATATATCTCTTTTTTTTTATCAGATTCTCAGAAATCATTTTTTTCTTAATTGGTATGCCAGCATCCTCCTGTGTCCTTCCCTGCCTGCACTGAAATCCATATTTGTTTTTCATATCTGAGACTTCTATTTTTATATTCATCAGATCTGATAACCGATGTTGTGTTTTGTTATTATTTGTACATTGTGTTCAGTTAGGCTTCTCTGAGTCTTGTGTTTTAATCTTATTCTTCCTATCTCTCTTATTTTTCTTCTTTATGTGACTTCACATTTTTTTATCAAAACAATTGTCACTGAATTTTCTCTGCTTGTATTATCATTCAAATATTCCTGAATTTTAACTTCTATAAATTTTTAAAGTCTATCTGGTGAATGAATTATTTATTGCCAATTTCTTTGCTGAAAGCTGAATTTTGCACTGTCCTGTCCACATATTTCTTGATCAACCCAATAGTGGATTTATCATTTTGCAGGTAAGACCACTCCAGTCTGGTTAGTAATCTCAGCAGGGGGTTTGAGGGCCTTGCCAACTAGTCTGAGACACTGGTTAAAATAATGCTGAAGAAAATTTGAAAAAGATTATAAAGGACTTTCATAATGTCAATATCTTACTGTTATTAAACTACATCAGAGGCAGAGTCACCTGATATAAATGAACAAAGACACAGAAAACAAACAGGGTTTATCCTGACATCTGTGCAAAGTCGAGCTTAAAGTCGATGTCAATTTGGAAACAAGAAAACATTCTGTAGCATAAAATAACAACCATTCAAGTGTAGGTGAGAAGAAAAGACTTGAAAAGATTTTTCACATTATGTATTAAAGCTTTGAGGATCCTCAGAAATCTATTTTAAATAAGTAAAAAATGACACCGGCACCATTAAACAAGAGATGGTAAGGTATTTTAACACATGAGAAAGATGCACTGGAATGATTAGAGTAATTATTGTAAACTTTTAAAAGCACAAGGAGAAATGCAGAAAAACAATGGAAAGAATAAAGAAAGGAAAATGCCAAACGGGTCAGAGAGAAAACACTGTGAGTGTCAACATTGTGCATAACACAAATTCTTAAATGAAACAGAACAAAGGCTATGAAATTGGTAAGCATAGCTGAAAACACTTTTAAGTGTTCTCTGTTTCATATATATTCATTGAGAGTTTCAGCCAAAGTGTGATGGAATATTATATATTCCATTTTTACATTAAAAAAATCACTCTAATTTTTAAGCCTTAGGTAGGTTGCAATTCCTTTAGTTAGCTGCATGAATACAGCTTGCATATCTCTTATTAAGCCTACTTTCATGTATTTTACATTTTTTATTACTAACCTGAATGAAATATTAGCTATCTTCCTTGTTTGCCTATCAGATTTCTTTGAAGCATGCATCTTATAAACATCCTAGTATAATAAATTCAATTCATTTTAGCTTATTCTTTTATATTAATGCGATACATTATACTATTTGAATTCACATTTTTTAATATTTCACCAAGGTACTTTTTACATGTCATGTCAAATTATGGAAATTTTTTAAATAAATGAGAATGAGAAGTCTAGAAATTATATTTCTGCATTTAGTTCAAAATGTGTATATAGTATTTTCTTCTGCATATAAAAATTAGATTTATGATTGAACATATATTAACTTAGTCACTTTATACAGTTAGTTTCTATTTTAACTTTAAAGATGAATTTTATTGTCAGTAATGATAAGTTTTATCAGTTTTTACAATGTGATTTGGTTTTCTTTAGTCTTACTAATTATTAGTATATTAGAAAACTATAATTTCTTTCAATTATCTCTTATACATCTGAAGTATTTAAGTAGTAGACCACAGTTCCATTTCAACCCTATAGAATCTTATTTGATTATCTGTTATGTTACTTTTAATAAATAAATTAAACAAAATGTATTATGTTATTGGAAAGATAAACCAGTGAAAATTCTAAAATAAAATAAAAAAGATTGTCCTATAAGCATATGTTCTAAAAGTTTAGCAAGTCATTTACAGAATGCATTGTTCTAAAAGAAGAATGCTGTCAAGATGCGGTAAGCTCAAGCAAAAAGACTAAGGATTAAAAACCAGCCTGGCTGTGGATCTCTGCAGCTGCTTCTATCAGTTACTGGATAAAGGCTCTGTGATGGCAATTACGTTAGTCACCAATCTGATTACCGTAGATGACCAGTTCAGGCACCCTCCCCACTATTACTAGAGATCTTAGCTGAGGTCATCCTTGTGGATTCCTAGGAGCTTCCCTGGCACCAGGTAGTCCTTGTACAAAGGAGGGATTGTACAAGCCAGGGATGTCAAGGTCATGATGGAGGAACCCACAGAGACAGCTGACCTGAGCTCCTGGGAGCGCATGGACTCTGGACCAATACTTAGGGAGCCTGTATGGGACCTACCTAGGTCATCTGCATGTGTGTGACAGTTGTGTAGCTTGATCTATTTGTTAGGCCCCTAGCAGCTAGGTCAGGACTTGTCCCTGGTGCTTAGCTGGCTTTTGGGAAGCTATTTCCCATGCTGGATTACCTTGACCAGCCTTTATACAAGGGGAGGAGCTCAGTCCTGCCTCAACTTGATGTGCCATGCTTGCTCAAGCCCATTGGAGGCCTGGCCTTTCTGAATGGAGACAGAGGAGCGGGACTATGAGGAGGGAGGGAGATGGGAGTCGGGGGAGGGAACAGAAGGAGAGAAAAAGGAAGGGGAAACTGTGTCGGTATATAAAATAAAGGAAAACATGTTAATAAAAAGAAAAATGAGCCTGGGCTACAAGTTGAAGTCAAGGCCTGAGCTACATAGGGAAATTCAGATACTATTCAGCTGCAAGAAAAATGAAACTTGAAGGCAAATGGATAGAACTAGAAAATATTCTATCGAGTGAGATGATCTAGACCCAGAAAGACAACAAATATTTTCTCTCATCCATGGTTTCTAGCTCCAAATCTTCAGATGTGAATGTACAAGCTGAAACCAGGACAGTAAAACAGTCCCATGATGAGGGGAAGCTCTAGAGAGGAGAGCATTAGGAAACAAACAATAGGAAGGAAAAGGGGAGAGAATGGGAGGTGCTTTAATTAGGGAAGGTAGAAGGGAGGTCAATAAAGAAGGAGAGGAAAGCAGAGGGAAAATTAACACTAAGGAGATTTGACAAGGCCATCAGGAGTAACATTATTTTTCATTTATCAAAAATTACATAATATGTATGTGTGTGTGATATAATCAGACATATATAAATTGTATATAATATATGAGTGTAATATATACATACTCATGTGTGCACAAATGAATATATACATGTTCATACATAATTTAAAGAAAGCTATGGCATTTGAGCTGACAAGAGCCACAGACTATCTAATAAAAACCCACATCCAGGCATGAGAAACCATCTTCCAAGTTTTTGATTAGGGGAATCCAAAAGACTCCTCAAACAATATAGGCTACAGCCATTATCCTTGATTGTTGAAAGTGCTGAGGACACCATGCACTTCAAACACAGGACTCAAAAGATTTTAGGTGGGTCTGGCCTAAAAGCATCCTTTCTGAGGACTACCTTTCATAGAACCAGAAGCTCAATGCAAGCTA
Source organism: Peromyscus californicus insignis (assembly GCF_007827085.1). Taxonomy (NCBI): domain Eukaryota; kingdom Metazoa; phylum Chordata; class Mammalia; order Rodentia; family Cricetidae; genus Peromyscus; species Peromyscus californicus. Next base: position 16,747,200 of record NW_026294492.1, read on the forward strand.
CTAAGAGAAGAAAATAACCAATAGTTCTACCTAGCTGTGGTGCCTATGAACCACAACAAGTAACAACATGGCAAGATATCCCTACGAGTGCAATAGTATCGGTCATATTGTGGCAGTAACCAACAGCTGTCTAATTGGACTTAAGGCTCACTAAGCAAAAGGGAAATCATGCTTGATACTGAAAATCTATCCAACTACCCAGGGCTACAGAGGTCATGGATCTTAGAGGATAATCTACTGCTTCTACTTTATTAAACCAACATAATTCCTAATTACATTCTAAATACCCACTCTTACATCCACAGATAAGTGTAGAGCCCAAGTCTCACCAAAGTAGGCTTTTCTTTTCAACAGACAGTTACAGAAAACCACAAATGCAAAGAACAAATGACCATGGGGTGCCAAGCCCCAACACATCTAAAGAACAACTCCCACTCAGGGAACATTGAAGAAGAGGCAAGTTTCACCCACTATACCTCAACAATATGGTAATCTAAACAAGATCTGAGTATACACAAAGCCAATAGACATGCTAACATGGAAGGGGAAAAACTCAGAGCCCCACCCCTAGGCAAAGAGATTCTGAGGGCAATACAAGTAGTATCTCCCAGGAGGAGGATGCTAATTGGTTCTGTCAAGTGGTCAGATAGCATGTAAATGTAACACTGAATGAACACAGTAGGTTTTTTTTATATATTGATACATAAAAATCTGTGTATAACAATAACAGTTAGGCAGAAGGAGTCCAGGAGTTAGGGGAGGGGACAGGGGCAGTGGATAGGATGAGGATGTGGAAGAAATGGAGGAAAGAAAGGGAATGGAGGGAAATGATGTGTTTGTATTTTAGTAAATAATGAAAGTAAAACGAAAAAATAAACAAAGTTCACAAACCTAAGTTAGGAAAGGCGAGGAAAATGAAAACAAAACATAGAGAATATAACATAACTAAAATAGAAGTATATTAATAAGATCTGATATTATTACTACAGAATAAAATATATCACTGATTAACTTTATCATCAAACAAAGGAACTCTCCAGGTTCCAAAAACTATGTCTTTCCCGGACAGAATGGCCTTTCCTTATTAAAGGCATCATAAAAAATTCCAAAATATAAATAAAATGTTCAAGTGTGCAATCTTGTTATTGTATGTGCACTTTGCTTTTCTTTGCGGTACAAAGGTGTGCTTTTGTGAGAAGGGAGGGGAGGAAGAAAGAGAGGTTCAGAATATAGGCAGAACTGTGCTTAGCTGACCAAACTTCTTACTCATCTCAGTCGTGGTGTTTCTCGATGCCGTGTGAAAACAAAGGTCCGAATTTATACTAAAATCCTATGTGTTCTTCAAATGCCCTCCCAGTGCAATTTGTCTTCAGCTCCCATCAGAGTTTTATATTCCTGCCCTGGTTTCATGTCTGTCGCTGTGACAAAATGCCATGTCCAAAGGCAACTTCAGAGAGGAAGGGTGGGTTTCGTTTACAATTATCAGGTTTCATTGCATCATGGATGGGAAGTCAACACAGGGACTCAAGTAGCTTGTCATGGTACATCAAAGTCAAGATCAGAGAGAAACTGATGACCCATGCTGCCTGCTCACCAACTGGCCTATCTGCCACGTTTCTCTACTGTATACAGTTCAGGGTCCAGCCGAGGAAATGGTGCTACCCACAATGGGATAAAGTCAAGAGACAATCAAAATACCCTCCGACACACATACCTACACACCCTCAGGTCAACCTGATCTACATCATTCCTCAAGTGATTCTAAATTGTGGAAAGTTGACAATTCAAACTAACCATTTCACTTCCCAAGCAGTCACTGTACTGACTTGATACATTCTGACTTACTGAGGAGGAAATCCCCTAGCATCCAGACTTTTGACTTTCAGTACAGTCACAGCACACAAAACTCGCAAGTGCATTTCTCCACCAGCTAATTAGCACTGAATGCCAGCCATATAGGCATGATTCTAATTCTTTCACTTTAGTGTGTACAGCAGCCCAGGGTGCTTAACGTAGTTAACCTTACACTATAGAACCAAGAGTCATATGATAAAATTAGTAAATTATAAAGCAAGTGAAAAGTGATCAGTACTATGAAAAACATCAGCTCTGCTCATGGGGGAATGATAAAGCCAAGAATGATGAGTGAAGTGGAAGGAGAATTTCAAAGAAGACCCTGTTGGGAAGGTAGAATTTAGAATCAAGTCCCGAACATAGGGGAGAACAGGATTTGCAGAAACGTGAGGAAAGTGAATTATAAATAAAAGACTACCTTTTTAGGGTGCAATTTCTCAAAGCTAAGCTTATTGATTTTAAAATAACTGCTATACTTAATAACCAGCATACAAAGTGACTTAAAAAGATATCACATTTTAAAAATCTTATCTTACAAAAGCACACCAAAACTTTCTTTAAAACTCAGCCATTTTTCTCTAGGCAAACAAATAGACTTCTTTGGCCCTCATTTTCTCATCTATATAATGGGCTTTTAAATAATATCTATCATAAGGTAGAAGACACATAAAAATATTCCTTTCATTAAGAATGGATTGGGGGCTGGAGAGATGGCTCAGAGGTTAAGAGCACTGCTTGCTCTTCCAAAGGTCCTGAGTTCAATTCCCAGCAACCACATGGTGGCTCACAACCATCTGTAATGAGATCTGGCGCCCTCTTCTGGCCTGCAGGGATATGAGCAGACAGAACACTGTATACATAATAAATAAATAAATCTTTAAAAAAAAAAAAAGAATGGATTGGAACACATATTCAGTAAATTTTATTGAGGGAACCCACATTGAGAGAAACAAACTCTCCATGTCGCTTCTCACCTGTGGTTCCTAGCTCCAAAGCTTCAGATGTAAGTTGATAACAAGGAGAAATCACAGAAACCAAGAAAGCAAAAATGGGACCATGGTGTGGGGAAGGGAGATCTAGAGAGGGGAAGACCAGGATACAGGTGATATAAGAAGGGGCAATCCTCTAATTGGGGAGAGGGAAGGGAGGACAAGACAGAAGGAGAAGGAAGAAAGGGGGGAAAACATGAAGGATGCTTTAAAAAGTCACAGGGAATCATACTTTATATTTACCCCAAATTATATATAACACATGTAAGTATATGTATATAGAGATGCATATATAGTTTGAATGAAATTACAACACTTTGGGTGATAATGCTTCCCCCAAAGAGTCACAGACTATCTAAGTAATACCCCAGATCCAGTTACAAGAAATCTCATTTTGAGTGATTTGTCAGGAGAGTCCAAGAGACTCCCAAAATGGTACAGGCTATTGTTGATGTCCTTGGTTGCCTCCCAGAGATTGAAGTTAAATCCCCATTGCTAAGGACACTATACACTTCAGACACAGGACTTGAAGGAATCAAGCTGGATTGTACCCGAAACCCTCCAACCCAAGAACTAGCTTTCATAGTACTGAAAAGTACTATACAAGGTGCCAAAGGAGGAATACATTGATTGTCTTACCAAATAGTAGTGTCTACGAACCAAAACAATGACCAGAATGGTAAGATATCCCTGAAGGTACAATAGTGGCACTTATGTCTTAGTGGTAACCAACAGCAGTCTAATTGGACTTAAGGTCCACTCAACAGGAGGGAAATCATGCGAAATAAGAGAAATCTAACCAAACACCCAGGAATAGTGAGGCCTTGGATCTGAGAGGAGAATCTACCTTCCACTGTTACAAACCAGCCTTGTTCTTAACTGCATTCTATTTATATCCATAAATAAAGTGTACCTCTCACTCCTCATGCAAGAAGCTTCTCCTACTACAGAAAGCCACAACGGGATACACTGCAGAGAACATCTGACTGTGAAGCACCCACCCCAATTAATATATCTACAACACAACCCCTACACCCAAGACTCAGATAACATCTCAGAAGGGGGGTGAGGGTGGTAAAAAGATTGCAAAAGCCAGAGTAGCAGCACATCTAACATGTGACTGTTTTCTAGATATGGTAGCATAATCTTTGTGCAGCTTAAGATTTCTTTCTTGACATTTTAACATGTTCTACTTAGAAATTTATGATTACTGAGATTCCTCTCATTTTCACACAATTTCTGTTCAAATTCAAATATGCTATTATTCACTATACAGAGTGGATGTATTTAAGTACTTCATTGCATTATTTCATTCATTCAATTGGTGTTCCTTCATTTATTCATTCTAGATACTGGTCAAATAACCTGTGACTTGGTGATGTCTCATCAATGTCCTCTACTTTTCCCCTAGAAGCGGTCATATATGATAATCCTATGTGGAAGAATGACACTAAATTGATTGTTGTGGTAAACTAACACTTGCAAGAATGCTTTAATACCCTGACCAAAATGACTTCGTGGAGAAACAATTTGTTTTAGCTCACAATTCTGGATTTTAGGTCATTATTGTGGGGGAAATCACAGTACCACCAATGAGATGGCTGGTCACACTGCATGCATATTCAATAAACCGAGAGGAACAGATTAATGTATGCAAGCTACTGCTCAACCCACTCTCTGCTGTTCATTCAGTTCAGAGCACTGCCTATGAAATCATGCTGCCCACATCCAGGGTAGGTTTTCTCACCTCAATTAACCCAATTAAGAAAATTCTCCACAGACATACCCATGAACCAACCTAATTTAGACAATTCCTGACTGAGACTTCCTTCAAGTGATTATAGCTTTTATCAAGTTGATGATTAAAGCTAGCCATCACTAAATCCAAGACCTCACTTCCATTGCTCCCCTTTGTTCAAAGTCACATGATTGACCAAATTCAAAAGTAGGACTATTCTCTTGATAGTTGGAATACCAGGGGATTTGCAAGTTATGTTTTAAAATTGACATCTGGCCATGAAATATTTACCTTTCTTTCACACATATAGTATGCTCAACTCTTGGAAATATGTAGAATTCTCAGCAGATAATAGTCTCTGACCTATGTGATCACCTAATGTTAACTTGGACTTGCAGGAGCAATGTGAAATTCTTTTGTATCTAGAAGGTCCTAGCTTACTATTAAAATGCCTGATTGAAAGAAAGAAGAAAACCTCAACTTAAGAAAGTTTACTGGTTTTGGGGTCCTGGTTTCCCTGTTTAGTGAAATTACTCAAAAGACCTCACAAAAAAGGAATCCTTCCTTGATCCCTTTTAAATATATATTTATCTCCTTTACTTGAATATCTTCCTCAAGGACCTAGAAGACATCCACTAAAATTTAACCACCAAAAGGGGCTTTCCTAGGAAAGATGAGGTCTCACACTCCAAGCATATCAGATACCAGAAATCTATAAATGCAATTTCTTTTTATAATTTTTTTTAGATTTATTTTGTTATGTGTTTGAGTGTTTGGCCTAATATACTACATGCATGTACCACATGAATGCCTAGTGCCTGCAGAGGTCAGAAGAGGGCACCAAATCTCCTAGAACTGGGGTTATGGATGGTTGTGAACCACAATATATGGGTGCTGTGAACCAAACCTTGGACTTTAAAGCCATCTCTCCAGCCCATATACTGACAATTTTCCTGTAAATTTTCATTTGATTCATAAGATGCATATACACATGTAAATACATATGTATGTATGCACATGTGCAGGAGTATACACACACACACACACACACACACACACACACACACACACACACACAAACACCTGCTTATGATAACAAATTATCTGCTTGCTTATTTCCTGAAAAATACTCAAGTAGGAGAAGGTATTAATATATAATTAGTATATAAGCTATCAGTTATACTGCCTTTATCTCTTTTCTTCCAAAGTGATTACAATAAACAAACAAACAAACAAATAAATAAAAACAAAAAATACTTAAACTCTTTGTGGGTTTTCTGTGTATCAATCCACTCCACAAAGTGAGTCATTTTTTCATACCCTTTCAGATAACGACTTTTCTTCTTGGGAGGCATCTGTGGTAAAATGTCTTCAATGTCCTTTGAAAGCCTACTCTTTACCAGAAAGAAATGATATAAAGGCCCTAGAATGGCCATTTGTTTATCTAAAAGGTCGTGAAGTATGTCTTTCAACTTCCTCTAGTTTTAATGCAGGGTTTTACAGTTACAACATTTCTTTGATTTCTATCCTCAAAATTTTGATACTATATTGGATTTTGTTTTACCCTAAGGTCTTTTCTTAGGAAAAAAATCTCTTACTGACAGAGATACAGTGAAAAATAGTTTGTTTAGCAAACCCAGGAAGCCCTTACTCCTGGGTTACCTTAAATCTTTGTTTAAAAGTTTTTATAATTTTTGATCACCTAATATTTTGTACATCTGCTGGGCAGTGGTGGCACATGCCTTTAATCCCAGCTCTGGGAGGCAGAGCCAGATGGATCTCTGTGAGTTCGAGGCCAGCCTGGGCTACCAAGTGAGTTCCAGGAAAGGCACAAAGCTACACAAAGACACCCTGTCTCAAAAAACCAAAAAAAAAAAATACTTTGTACATCTTCCAATACACAGATAAACTGAACCACAAGTCTGCCTGAAACATCTCTTAGCTAAATTCATAGGTTAATAAGGTAAATATTTTTCACATCAGCACAAATATAACAATGCTGCTAAACTTTCTGCCACTACATAATAAGGGTCATCTATTTGTCACTCTGATGTAACAAGTTCCTATATATTCAGACAGCCTTGGCCAGGAGTCTTTCTGGGTACTTTACAAATATCACAAAGAATCTCATCAAATTACTTCTTGCTTTAATTCACAAGCTAACTTGTTGAATTAGGCCTTTAGGGCCTCCAGCCTATAGATGTTCCAAAATGAGTGCTTTAGTATTTTAACAAATGAGGATGTCACCTATGTCTTAAAGTAATATTACAGTTATTTTTACAGTAACTTCTTAACTGAACATAATTGTTCTGTAACAATCACAGATTCCATAGGACAATGATTTAAGGCAATGATACAAGATTCAATGGATGGAATAAACAAAAGAAATTTATTCCATAAGTCTCTGGAAGCTGGGAAGCCTAAGTCCAATACACTGGTCTGTCTAGTAAGGCCCTGATTCCTAGTTTACAATGGTCTTCTCACTGCATCTTTATATGGTAGTATGCACAGAGAGTAAGCGAGCTCTTAGGTATCCTATAAAGTTAATAAAAAGCAACAGCATTGTTAAATTCTCTGTACTTTATAATCTCCTAATATTACAAGTTAAGATTTCACATATATGAACACCAGGAAGGACACAAACATTAAGTCATCACAGGTAGACGGAAAGATGTTATTGTGAATTTATTTAGAAAGCATAAGCAAACACTTCTCGAATAAGATAGTGGAGTATATAGATGAGCAATTCAAAGCTTACTCAAAGGACACATGTATACACTTAAACGTTTCTACTCATAGTTAACATTATGTAGGTATGTTCCTGAATGTGATTCATGCACACACTCCTTGATAAAGCTTGTAGTTCAATTTAGTTTCCCTCATGTCAACCAGTCAACAAAACCTAAAGAAAAATTATGACACATATGACTTCAAGGAAGTACCCCAAAGGAACCAAGAATATGAGTTTTGTGCTTCAGTTATGAAGGCATGAAAGCTTAATCTGCTTACACAGACTTTCAAAGCTTCAAGCTCTCTTTTAAACAACTTTATTGACAAATGATTTATGTAGCATAGACTTTACTCATTACAGGTGTAATATTTGATGAATCTTGACAGATCTGTATATCTATTCAACCAGTGAAATACACATTCAAAAAAGCCAATGTCAAAATACAAATATAGAATATCATCATCACTCTACCCCAATTTCTGTGTGTGTGTGTGTGTGTGTGTGTGTGTGTGTGTGTGTGTGTGTGTGTGTGTATGTTTTCCAATCAATCTTTTGTTCCAACTTTGGCCTCATGAAACCACTAATCTAGTTTTATTAACTATAGGTTAGAGACAGTTTTACATGTGTAAAACATGCTCTAGAATCTATAAAATAGTATTAAACATCAGACTGCTGATTAATACAATTTGGAGGTTTTACTAATGTTGTATGATTTACTAATTATTTCCTTTTTATTGCTAGGCAGTATTAGATAACACATTATGCTCAGCCATCAATAAAGTTACTGGGTGGTAAAGCCCCAAGAATTCAGATTAGGACATCCACTGACATACAACTCCAAGTCCCAGAAGACACAGGCATGGCATTCTAATCCATGAGAGCAACAGTACTGTAGGGTCACATAAACCTTAGACACTCAGCCTTCATCCCTGTGTGTCCAGAAGACAGGCACAAAGGATATTATTTCCTAGCCTTGGAAATTTAATGTTGCTTAAATGTTAGGTTTTAGACTTGCCTAGAACCACTACCCTTAATTAGTTATCTTTCCTGTTTTATGATAAAACATCTTGAAAAAAAAATCTACTTGAGCATTTGTTTTGGCTCACAGTTCTGAAGTAAGGACTGCCATGGAAGGATAATCTTAGCAGCAGGAGCTTGAAAGAACTGGTCAACTTACATCTCCAGTTAGGAAACAGTGAGAGATACATGGTCTAGTTAGCTTTCTCCTTTTGATGCAGTCCAGGACCCCCAAACAGAGAATGGTACCACTCAATAGTAGGGATGTTCTTAGCAAGACAATTAACCTAATCAAATTAATCTCTCACAGGCATGCACAGATGCTAATCTAATACAGATAATCTCCCAAAGATATTCTCATAGATTTGTCTCCTAGGTGATTGTAGAGCTAAAAAAAAAGCTTATAATATTAACTTCAAAATACTTCTTCCTTTCTTCTTGATTTCTACCCATGAATGAAAAGTGTCTACCCTACACTGGCCCCATCATTGTATTACAGAAGCATATAAATTTTCTATTTCAGAGTCAAAGCTATGGGGACTTTGTGTCAGAATGACACTCAACTTGATTTCTCACAATATCTGTTTTGGGCATTTAGAAAAATTTCTGAGAGCTGGAGAAGTATCTCAGTGTACAGGGACATTTTTCTCTGTAATCCCTTTCATGCATGTTAAAAGCTGGTCATGGCTATGCGTGCTTGTAACCCCACTACTGGAAAATGAGACAGGCAGCTCACCTAGCTAAAAAGACAAGTTTGTAGTTCCATGAGAGACTTCGTTGCAAGAAAATAAAGTAGAGGAGGGACTTTAATAGAGGAAGGAACCTAGCAGCTTGCTCTCACCTCTGCTTGGGGAAGCACAGACGCATGCATTGCACATTCACATTCATGCACCATGCAACATATACCACACCCCCATACATACTGAACACACACCACACAGTAAATAAAAATAAAAATAAAAGGTAAAAAGAATCTTTGCAATTTTGAACAAATGACTCAGATGACTCCCTGATGAATGAAAGAAAGAAGAGATGGGAGAGGGACGGATGGCAGTAAAGGAGCTTTCAGGAGAAGCAGAATCATGAAGTTATCTTGCAGAATGCTGAAGTGCATTCTGTGTCACCTTAGCTGCACTAAAACTACCACAGAATTCCAGACAAAGATATAGAATGGCATGGTTTATATTTTGATGGGGAAATGTGGGTCTCAAAGAAATAATAGGTTCAGGGTAAGTGCAATTATTGAAGTGAAAAACGCAATTCTAGGTCATCTAAAAATGTATATGCAATTCAGGGAGGTGCACAAAAGAAAGGCATATATGTCCTTTGAGTCATATGCTGATACTTAACCAGGGGGTGTGAAAACATACACTGCAAGAAATTCAAGATACAAATATAAAGAGAATGATTGGAGATCACTCATGGACTGAAGAAAGAAAGACCAAGTCAAATTTTTACTCTTACATCTTGAACATCTCATGGAAAACTGACACTGATGAAATGAATTTAACCTTCAGAGCATTCCTTCTGGGGTGGTCAGCCATCAGTGGGTTTATTTTGGATATACTGACTTCCAATTACCTGGTAGTCACCAAAAATAAAAGATCCAAAATAGTTAAACACATATCTCAATAAAACAGACTTGCAGTCTTTGAAATGCCTCAACTTAAATGGTGAGTACATACATGACTGTGATTCGGATGAGGCAAGAGCAATATGAAGAGCATGAGGATAAGAGGACAGGAAATAGAGAGGTAACAAGGGAGACCCAGAAGAACAATACAGTGACGTTGTCAAGAAGACAGAAGAGAAGTCTGTCAGGAGAAAGAATGGCCAACCAACAAGGTAGTATTCTTGTTGAAGGTGGAAGACTCAGATAACAGAACTCTGCATAAATTGTACAAATAATTATTGTTTACCAAGGTTTTCAGTGAGCACATAATGGGTTTTCAGAGAAATCACAAATACAAGACAAAACTGACCTTCTCTCAAACAGAGAAGAAAAAAATAACATTGGCATGAGGGTTTATTTATCTTTCAAATTCCTCATAGAGACTTCAAGAAAGGCTTTATAGTGGTTTACAAAGATACAGACAACATGTACAATGCTTAATCCAGGCCACAATAGAACAGGCTAGTCACCAGAGAAGGGGTGATTGAAGATAATTTTTTCCATGGCTGTAGTCTCTCAGAAGCTACCAAAAACAGAAAAAATTGAGCTAAATTTCCTTACATCAAAGCACAAGGAAAATTCAATACAATAAAAATGCAGTGTCTTTAAAGAGATTCTTGAAATTAACAGAATCATTAATTATGATGTAGTTTTAGATCTACAAATGATATTGAAGTACAGAGCAGACAGCATCTGTTACAAAAGTCTTACAATATACTGAGATAATCCTTACATGGCTATTTCTCAAGGTTAATTGCAGGTAAAAATTGAAGTCAGACTTTTAGCCTATACTTCTGAATATACTTCTGTATTCTATCTCTTACAGGTATCTACCAGAGAAACAGTCCAGTGGTTTAAATGAAGAAAGAGGGAATAATTCCTAAGGAATCTCTTCTTCAAAAACTTAGCTTTTCCATGCAGATAAAGATAGCATTGGGACATGTTGTTTCTTTGTATATTTTATTTTGAGGAGTTGGTGATATATAGGAAGAAAGTTCTTAGATTAAAAAAAATGAGAGGATGAACACAAAGTTTCTAGTCTACAGGAAGCATAGTCAGTGTGTGCTCACCACCGTGTATGAGAACTATTAGAAAAAGATATACAGACTCAGAATCCTAGTAAACACTACAGTCTGGGGATAGCATGTGAGTTCATGTTCTGGACAATGACGAAGTTAGGAGTAGGAGGACAATGTGGTAAAAATGCTTTGGATATACTAATCCATTTACCGTTAGTTAATAAGGAGGAGAACGCAGAGGTCATGTGACTACTTAGACTAATAGAGCAATCCAGAAATGTGTCAAGAACAAGAGTGTGGCATAGATTCCGTGGCAATAATAAGCTTAAGTCCAAAACAAAATACTCTGTTGAGTGGGCAAGCTTGGTAAATAAATGTGACTGTTTTGGCAGACTGAGATGCCTTAGAAGACTCCATTAGCACCCAAAGGAAAGTTTGTGCAGGAAGCTGAGACTATTTCCCCAGTTTTTCCTCTTCTGAAGGCTTTCTAATGATCTCCAATGAAAGGCAATAATTAAAAAGCTAACCTTCACATTGAAAAAAATTCATTAAATAGTCCCTTCCCCATTCAAGTCTGCCTTTGGTGTCACTCTTTTGAATAGCTCAAAGACAATTTAATCTGATGTGGTTCATTAATTCAAGTTCAAACCACAAGGTGTAGTTGCTGCTCCTAATTAGTAGATCAGCAAGACCAGGAGCTGTGGGTTCTATTCTATGTCTGGGTGTATTAGAATGTACAATAATGGACAGACACAGGTGCCCAATTTGAAGCATCTAATTGCCAAGGTAGTTTCTTTTTATATAGAAGACAATTTCAAGTTAAGCTAGACTTGGCCCCGATTTAATTATTTTTTGGCTCCCAGATTCCCAAAGGAAGGGATCAAATACAATGAGTAAAAAACTGATGTTTAAGCAGATAAAAGCATGCCAACTCACCCCACTCCCAGTGTTACTGAAAGTACAGAAAAGGTAATCTTCACTGATGATGATGAAGATGACAGGGGCAGTGGCCATGGTGACCACTCTCCTGATGGTCGTGATGATAATGATGGATTTCACAGTGATAGACTGCAAGACTTAGAATCCAGCAATGTTTAACAAATTGTATTGTCAGCAGTGACTCACATTAATGGAGTCATTATCAGAAAATTGCATATAATTCCTGTTATTGCAGGTCCTCAGGATAATATGGCTGTTCTCCTAGGAGATTTAGAAGCTGTGTGCCCTGTGTAATTTTGGAAATTGCACTGATATTGCTCCTGTGGATGCAGAGCTCAGAGTGGGCCTGTCACACGTGCAGCCACAGAAATTCTGGGCTTTTCAGGATGGCACTCTTTGAGAGAGTCATCTGGCTGGTTGTTGGCCCAGGCTGGCTCTCATCTTTCACAATAAATTCTCTCATATATTTAGTACATTTAAGTCTTTTGCCTGCATTTAACAGTTTTTCTAAAAGGTGCAATCTATTCATTTCATTTTAATTATGCCTGAGAAAACTAGCCCACTTCAAAATTATAACGTCCAAAATTACCTGCCACCAGGTAATTTAGTGGGAGAACTGGTCAACCTTATAGGCTACTTGATTTCTTTCAAATACATGCATTGGACTTTCTGGCTCTGCTCATCAGCCACCAGGCTATAGTTCTCTCTTAAAATCATTTTCCCTTTCTCAGATATCATCTCCCTTTATATAAATTCTGGTTGCAATATTTTAGTATTTTTAATCTTCCAGGAGGGAAGAAGGACTGTCCTTTCGCCTGTCCTTCACACCGATTTGTCTTTGCTTCTCATTATACGGAGTCTGCTTAAGTCCTGATGCCTGCTGCCAGTTCTATTAAACTGCAGGGGGAACTGCCAGGTCACAATTTATGCGGCAATATCATAAAATTAACTTTCATGCAGAAATCCCTTTTCTCCCTCTTTTATTCATTCTTTATGCTTAAGAAATCCTGATGATTTCAGTTAGAAGGATTAGTTGTCTTTTTCTTTGGAATTGACAAGTTGAGTTGAATTTTGGTTTTAAGAGTAAAAGACAACAGAATAAAAGCTTAATTCAGATTTTTCTCATAATGATTATATAATTCTTGCCTTCTTGAATTCCATTTAATGTAGAGGTGTCTACTGTAGAGCTGGGTGAGGGTGGGTGGAGAGACTTACAGGGAAAATGACAGTCTTCCATTCCAATCTTGTGTCAGAGATGTGCATGGGCTCTTTGCTACTCCTGTAGGATCTGTTAGAAACTACTCTCATTAAACAAATGCCAGAAGCCATGCTCCTCTTTTCTGTTATATCCAGAAAACCTCCACTGGACCATGTGATCTAACTGTCTTCCATTCCCATACTTGAATAGCCAGCAAGCTCAAGGCTGAAAAACAGAAGAGACCAGCTATTGATCTCTACATGAACCTTGGAATTTTCCATTAGTACCTAAAGGGGCCAAAGACTTTATAGGCTTTGCAACAGAAATAGGCAAGCCCAGGATAACACTTTTCATGTATGACTGTTTTATCTATCCCTTAAAAAATTAGTCTCTCCCTTTCCCATGTTTCTATTACTCAATTTAATAAAATTATTTCCTGTGGATGTAAGATGTACTAGCAAGTTGTTGTCAGCAAAGGAATCTCAAGGAAGATCTGCTACTAACACAGGTAGTGATGACTATAAAAAGATGCTTCTTATTGTAGCTAGCACTGTGTCAAACACTGGGGTAGGGATATTCTCCTTTACAAGCTATTTTATAAGAAAAAAATACAAAATATCTTCTTCAGAGGAATCATTTGCTCCAGTTATCATGAAGAATATCTTAATGGTGAATACAGATGGCCATTAAATAATATTACTTCTATACTACAACATCCTATTTGTACTTTTGAGTAATTTGAAGATAATATTTACATATTGAAATTTTAAGTAAAATATTGCTGAAGATCTGATTCACATGGAGAGATGAATTGAAGGACAAAATGTTTATCACTTGGTATTTGTAGACATAACTAAGTAAGATATAGTAACTTACTGCTTGAAAGAAGCATTCTGCTTTATAGAAAAAAAACATATGCAACTTGCAAACAATAAAGAACCTGCACTCCTAGGCACCAAATATATAACTGCTCTCAATATTATAACGTGTCAGTCAATGACATAAAAATTTTGGCACCCATTAGTTAAGCACATGACTCCAATGTAAAAACAAAAATAACCAGAGTGCATTTTACAGAGATGTCAAAAGAAATGCCCTCGAGGAATCTTGTGCCAATTTTACTGATTAAAAAAAAATGTGGTCTGAGCTGGGTTCTGAGTTAACAAAGTCTGAGAAAAAACAACTACTCCTGGGTAGCATGGATGAAGCATCTGAAAAACAGACGTAGGTAATATCTCATTAATTTAACTAAGTGTTTCTGAATAGGTTCCAAATTTGGTGTGAATTACAAAGGATCTATTGCAGTCTGCAGCCAGAAAACAAATATGCTTTCTGCCAAATACACTTAAACAGTTAGCAAATTGCCAGTCACTTAAATTATAGGTCCTTGCTAAATTTATCCATCCCTTTAAAATAATGAAGATAGCATGGCTACCTGAGGACGTGAAGCAAGAGCAATATGAGCCTCTCTTCCATTAGCTACCACTGAGTTGCAGCCCCAGGATATGACTGTGTCACACTGGGGCAAGGAAGGAGCTATTATAGTGAAAGCAAGCTGAGCGCATTCTCAATTTGGATGATAATTGCCCATTACGCAAAAAGTTTGTCTTCCTCTGACCACCAATAGTGTATTTGTGGCAATTTAAGAAAACTATAAACTTATACAGATGATATAAATGTATCTGTCATGTTTATGTGGGCACAAATGTGTTGACTTTGCAAACAGTATCAAATACTTGACTAGTCCTGGGCGCTTTCTGTCTGCCTTTTCTTACATACAGGTTCTATTCATGCTATTTCCATGTCTTAGAATGGCAGTCTTTCCCTCTTCTTGAAGAAATTGAACCAAAAACTTACCTAATCTTCAATTTTTGATAAGACACAGAGAGACTTCATGGAGGTCTCCAGACAACCCCTGTCCACCAAGAAGTTCCTAGTTGGAACTTCTTCCAGTCTGTTGTATATCCCTGTCCTTAAGAGTAGACATTATTCTGTTCTGTATCAATTATACAGCTGTTTCCATAAATTCATACTCAATCCATGGAAAACAAGTTCTAAGTTTTATTCATCTTTGTACTTGGACTGACAATTAAGTTTAGTGGTTTATGCACCCAACTCCCAAAACAATGCTTATTTGCATTAAATGGTTTCAAGGCTGGCAATTTTCCCTATGAAAAAAAGAATACTTAATTGACTCAAGACTAGCACCGTTGGGACAGCCAACATCAAGAATTACTGCATATATAGTGTCTAGCCTAACCAGAAGTGTTGTTGACAAAAGTGTATTTGTGACACTCTTTGACCACAGTGAGGAGCATGATCGGTAAACATAAAAACATGACTTTATTTATTAGTAACATTTTTAAAAGTTTATTTTCAACATTAAGTCAGTAACCAGAAAAGGCAAAAGCAATACAGTTTTGGGTTGTCCCTGTATTAATCTGTTCTTGTGTTACTGTATCAAAATACCCAAGCCTGGGTAACCTTATAAAAACAAAAGGTTATCTAGTTCATATTTTTAGAGGTCAAAGGGTCTGCGGTCCTGCTACTTCACTTGTCAGAGTTCTAAGATGACACAGTACATGATGTGGCAAGAAACAGATGACCACAAGTGTGTGTGCCCTCTGCTCTATCTCTTCTTTCATGAAGACCCTATCATTAAGTAAAGGACTTCCACCCTGAAGACCTGCTTTAATGCTAGTCCCCTCCCTAAGGCCTCATTTCTAAACACTCTTCTTAGTCAGACTAAGCTTCCATCTCCCTAAAATCTCACAAAGGGAATTCAATGTTAACATATATACCCTTGGGGGAAATAGCCAAATCCAAACAGTCACGTTCGACTTTGGGCCTCTAAGATTCCTAAATGTTCACTCTCCCTAGTAGTATCAAATACTTAACAAATTTAAGAACCCAGATTCCAAAGTGTCATCTGAGATCAGAGATTAACTCAGTCAAATGTAAGTTCCTTTCTGATGTCCTTGCTGAAGCTCCTGTCCCATAGCCCCTCCAGGGCTCTGCTTACTCTGCGGGTTCTCTTCAGAGAAACTCTCTACCCTCCTGAGCTTTCCTTTGCAATCTTTGCAGAAGCTGCCATAACTTGTCTCAGGACTGAATTAGTCTGGATTAGTCTGCGTTCAGTTACTGCAACAAAACATCCAATTTAGATCAACTTTGAAAAAGAAATGAGCTATTTGTTCATCGACAACATTCCAAGGACACAGACCCTGCCTGGGTTCTGGTGGAGGTCATCATGGTAGAAGGACACCACTGAAGGAGGTCACGAAGACTACGGAGAAAATTTCAAATAAGGAAAGCGGTGATAGGGTGGTAAAAAGCACCCCCCCCCCCCAAGGACAGCACCCTCAACTACATAAAGACCAACAAGGTCTCATCCCATTTAAAAGCCCATCCCATCTTGTCAACATGGTAACACAACTCCTGAAAACCAGAAAACTTTGGGAACTCACTCAGATGGTTTCCATCAAGTGGCGGGATTCAGTTGCTCAGTTCGGCTAGAAAACACAAACAAACGGCAGCTGCCCCTCGGTGGGTGGTTGAAGGCCCTTGATTGTCAAGAACCTATAGGATGGACTTAACAGTACGGGCAACTGTAGGACGTGAGAATTAAAGGCTTATGGTTCCAAGCACTGGAGGCCAGAGAAATATCTCTGTGTGTTCAGTTCAGAGGCATCTTTTTTATAGCTCTTGGTCTTTGGGTGGCAGTATCCCTAGCTATTAGGATGTGGCAGTTCCCTGGAACTCTTCCAGTCACTGTGGCTTGCATTCTGTGGTGACTTCTGTTGCTGTCTCTGTCACTGCCTGTTCTGACTGCCCCCACTTCTGCTGCTGCTCTCCCACTACTGCCCCTGGGTCTTTATGTCGCCAGTTCAGCCCACAATACCCCTTAGAACAATCACAAATAGGCAGTAGGAGATATTAAGAAGAATTCTTAAAATTGTCAGCAAGAAGGGTCTAATGTTGAGCTTAATGTTATACTACCAGGAAGCAGCACATGGATATTTTCTATTCACAAATTGGATTGAATAGCTTGGTCCTACACCCATGCAGGGTAATGTGGCATGAGTGTACTGTGCAAATAAAGGATTGTATTGAACCAATCCCAGCATAGTTTTCAGTTCTGCCAATCACAGGCCTTATATAAGTGCCAATACTGCTCTTGTACCAAAACTACCTTTTAGGCTAAGCCACCATGAAAGCAACTCCTCTGTGGCCCCAAGGCCCAAATGAGTAGAGATATAGGCTGAGCAAGGTCATCTGGAATTCATCAAGGCTTGTCTTGGAGTGATGTCTTCCAAGACTGGGGCAGGGTATATGGAGCAGTTGTTACTGGAGCAAGGACTCCTGGGGGAGGAATCATAGGAGCCCCTGCAGCTACTGGAGTGACCTCATGGTGAAAGCAGAATGTCCATAGCAGCCAGACTCCCATAAGGGCATTCCAATATATTGCCCAGGGAGGGTATATTCACTGACTTATGGGAGGGTCTATCCACTGCCATTCAAAGTCCTGAACAATCAACTCACAGCAAAATGCATTAGCAGAGACCTACAGCAAAGACAAAGAAACTTCATCACAAAGATAATATTCACAAGAGAAAACTCCACAATACTTAAGAGCATTTGACAGTGTCGAGCAGTGGTTCACCCCAAGGAAACGTTATATCCTTCCCATCTCACTCAACACTCTAAACAAACCACATCTTTCATGCAAGTTTTTGGTGGCATGCCTCAGTTAATAGTCTGTCTCATGGTCTCTCTGGCCTCTTACATGTCATTAATTCTCTTTGTGCTTCAATTTCCTAGAATTAGCAGTTTTCTTTCATTATTGCAATTCATTGTTTTACTGGATCAAACCGTAGAGTATAAACTATATGGATCAGTATATCCTATATCTCATGTCACCATAAACAGGTTGTGTGATCATGGGGAAACTTTGTGCCTTTTTTAAGATGCTCTGAGATCTCAGACTATTGAAGCAACCAGGTGACCCTAACAGTTGGTATGTGTCTTGTTTAAAACAGGGCAAGCTCCTCATGGTATAATTCCTAATGGTCAATGATTCCTACAAAAGGACTAATTATGCAGATAGCTAGGGTACTTCATGTTTTCTGTCTTCAGAAGTCCTATGTTCCTCCTCAGGAAAAAAATTTTTTTTTCTTAGAAAATGTCCATGTTCTCCATTGTGATCAACAGCTTCCTTCACCTGCATGTTATGCAGGACATACAGACACCAGACAAAAGCTGAGTTTCTATACAGGAGTTGTCAGAGAGTCACAGGCCCAAACATAGGCTATTCTCAGTCACTCGCTCTTACATCATTTTCCATTTGTACACATGCATGCACAAACAAATGAGGACCCACTTCCATAATTTGCTGCCATTATTGACTTATTACCCTCTCTTCATTCCCCCCAGGACTTCTACCTGAGAACCATATGTGACACTTCCACTCTTTTTTGATTAAAATTAAAAAAAAAATCTGATTTTTTAAGAGGAGAGATTCTGCCTGTCTCCAGCAGAAATCAGAGGGCTGGTTTCAAACAGCAGAACAGTGATTTTTATGTCATAATTAATTCATCAAGGCAATAAAACTTGTCATTTTAACTTGTTTCTGAGATTCCAATCAAAACCTAATTAGCATAAACATTTCAACATGCCTCCTATATTAGCAGCAGGCATCAGGAAATGAGGACTTCCTGCGTGGAGGGGCAAAGAGGGAGAAAAGGTCAGACTTGTAGCCAAATGGATAGGATTTTTGCGAAGAACTAACATCCAAGAAAATGTTATGATTTGATGAATATTAACAGCTATCCTTTGTGTGCTTGATGAATTGGCAAATCAGTTTTACTCTACTAGAGTAGAGCCCTGTCAAGTAGCTAAACCTGACCACAGAAGTGGTGAGTTTCTTTGAGGAATGAGGTTGCTACATTGGAATGTCCTTGTACATTACACTCAGAAACTTGGACAAGCTTTACCGACTCTGTTGGAGCATTTTGTTGAATATAGATGATGGAGATAATAGATTTCTCTATTGAAGGAGTTTTCCCAAGGTCACTTGGCCAGCCCATAGCAATGACCACCATGACCAGAGAAAGGTAGAGGGCATAGTACATTATGCCACCATTATTCCATGTGCTACAAATCCTTCTTGAGATATTCACTTTTGTCCACTTGCGGTAGGTTAGATAATTCAAAGTTTTCTCAATATAGAATTGTAGGAATATTAACTAAATCTGATGTCTGGGAAAAAAGTAGGAAAGTAACATTCACTCAGAGAATCCAGACAAATAAGGGACCTATCTCTCCCTGGACACTAGGCAGATGTTAAGCAATTTAAAACACTATTAAAATCTGCTAAAATCACTATTGTTGCTAATAATAATTTTTAAAATTCCTTTTTTACAAACATTCCTTCTGGTGTTCATTTTCCCATAAATAAGCAAATACGTTGAGGGATGAGGCAATTCAACTCCCTAATTATCAACTTTTGGACTCTCCCTATGGCCCTCACTACCTTCAGCAAATGGGACCATTAGTCAAACAGCCAGCCAGACTTCACTCAGGCCAACCCTGGCAGCTTTGAACACGCCACAGACGACTTCTGGAAAATTACACAGGGATCACGGGTAGTTTTACTGTCTGCTGAAGGTGCATACTCTGCCAAGGCTGTTTTCAGTTTATGCACATTTTTTTGCTCTCACAGCCCCTGGATGACCTTGAATTTTTTTGTAGCTAGGCCAGTGGCCCGGAAGAGGGTGGGCCTCAACTCCTTTGACTAGTGCGAAAGAAGTAAGGGCGTGGTTGGTGCAAACACATATCTTCCTTTGCATATGAGATCTACTGTGGTTGGTCTAAAACACCAACGCAAGGGTAGATAAAGTTGGCTGCTCAGGTTCCTTAGTGAGTTAGTTGGGAGACTCGCCTATGCTGCGTTCCCTGGCTTAATACAAGTCTTTTCTCCTGTGATCTTTTCTTGCCACTTTTAATAGTGCTTTCGGAAATCATAAGACACAAAGAGCAACAGTAATAGAGACAAAAGACTATCAGTGGCCGTGACAGCTGAGTACTTAGCCAGCCAAGCTGAGAAAACAACCTCAAGGCAGCTGGTCATGTGGTTGTTGAAGAAGCAGCTACTGAACACTTCAACAGCAGCCAGAACAAAAAAAACGAAGGTTTTAGAAACAGAGAGACTGTGAGAGTGTGTGTAGACTGGAAATAGAGAGAAGGCAGAGGCTGCAGAAGAGTAAAAGCATTGATTGAAGCCAGAGAACATAAGTCTCAGGGTCTGCACACAAGAACGGTTTCATAGCACCAAACCTTCAGACTTATGAGTCTTACACACTCTAGGTCAAGAACCCTCACACTGAAGGGTATTAATGGCTAGCGAAGCCTGTCTTCTCATGCCACAGGAACTGTAATATTGGCTGCTGATAAGGGCTGCAGAGTCCTGATACCTCCTAGTCTGGGGACTTATTTCCAGCCTCAACCAAGGACAGATAAATTTGAATTCTTATGCCACGAGGTATAACATAGAGTTAAGGGCCCAATATCAACACCCAAAGCCTGTGCAGGAACTAAGACAATGGAGGTCCCTGCTTGCAGCTTTCCCCTCCCACCTGCAGGGAACCACCCTTCACTGGATCAAGCACCGAGCTGGGAATACCATCACTAAAGAATCCCTGCTTGCCTACCCAAATTTCTATCTTGGAAGAGAAAACATACACTAAGCAGCTGACCAGTATGATGACAAAGGGGATGTTTTGTATGTGTGTCTTGCAGTTTTCTGGGTACTGAGATTTCTAATACCGTATCACAAAATGCCACATAGCCTGACAGTTAGCAGGCACACGGGAGGGGACATTCTCTGACACCAACAGCTGCCTCTGCTCTGTTTCTTCAGTGTAAGTGCAAAGGACTGATAAGCATGGGCTCCAGTTTTGCCAAGACTGGAAAGAGGGTGTAGACTGGAAGCAGGCAGATGGCAAAGGCATTGTCTCAATGGTGCCAGGACTCCCTCCCTTTCCTTAACTCTTTGGACTTTTCATTTCTTCAGTGACGTTAGGATAAAACTGAGAGATTAAATTCCCCCCTCATTCCCTATCTTTGCAGCCTGGGATTGGATGCCAATTTCACAGTTTTTCCTCAGAGCAATGACAGGTTACTTCAGTTTCATTTCTAAGTTTGATGCCCTCAATTGTTGCCCGTTTCATATCTATGACGATGTGGAATTGTCTACTTTTATTTGAAGATTTTAGAAATACAGAAGAGACACCTCAGCCTTCTCTTTCAAATAGCTCTTCCGACAGGTTTATGGATGGCTAGTTAGTTTCTCCATGACCTCCCTGAGAGGTCCCATCAGCTCTAACCCAGTTTCTGCTAAATTCTATATTCCCGACTCTGGGACAGCAGCAGGCAGTTGTATCTTGTTCCACAACCCATAACTCTCCGCTTCAAAGTTCAGCGCCAAATAAGATCTCACATTGTTGGGTAACCTTCTGCGCCATCCCTTCAGCGGCAATTAAATCCTGCTTCTTGTTCCATGGTGCCTAGAGAAAGCCAAGGACCGCTGCCTGTTTTGTTTTTGTTTGTCTGTTTGTTTTTCAAAAACAGCAAAGCAAAACAGAACACAAATACAAAAGTAGTAACAAGAGAACATGAGGTTCCTTGTCATTAATCGGCCTGGTCAGCAGAGTCGGGAGACAAAAGACAGGCCCTGGGTTCCAGGGGACGAGGTCAATGTGCTAAAGGATGGGGCAGAGTCTTCTGGCCGAGCTTCTGGCGGAGCGGAGCTAAGAGCCAGATGTCAGTCTGTCAGTGGCAGAGCTGTAAATCCTCTAAATACTGTGCTTGCCTGGCTAGCCAGATAATGACAACCAGAAGCCCTGTGTAGAGCCTTGTTGTGATAAATGATTGGAGGGTGGGCTTCGCTCTGGTTTAGAAACAGACAGAACCTACAGAGTCATCCATCGGCACCTGTCATATCAGCCACATACGGAGTGAATGTTCTAGAAGTTACCAGGGATACCTGACCTTTATTGCATGCCTGAGTCTACCTTTTGTTTAAAATGGGAACAGCAAGTTGAAGGAATTTAAGAGGCTTATCTATCATTTATGAACGGTGCTGCTGAGTTTTGAACATGGGTAGTTTTTTTTATCAAAATCTCTGCTTCTTATACCACATTTCCCCTGTACCTTACCAAAGGAGCCTCCCTTCCAGACATCATCTGTATTGAACATTTCCCCTAGAGGAGCCACCACTAAACTGTTTACACAAAAATTTGATGACACCTGTCTCACTGAAGCATATTTTTGCTTGGTCAACTAGACATTGTTGACATCCACAGTTCTCATCAAGGCTCAGCTCTATACCCACCACAGAATAGACTTCCAAAGGCAGGAAAGACACAGACTTTGGCCTTCCTCTTTGCTGAACTTAGAATGGAGTTGGTGTAGCAGTCGAAATTTGTCTATTACCACTTGATGTTAGAAACCAACCGGAGTGACTGCAGAGTCTTACCAATGTGTCTGGGAGTCGGAGGACAGTTTGTGTCAGTATGCCTAGGGAATACAGCAAGGACGAAGGAATCTTTGTAACTGTTTCTAAAACAATTGGGGTTTGGGCAGAATGAGATGTGGTAAGACCCTGAAAACAAGAAGAGACACAAAACCCTGGCTATAGATGCAGAATCAAGCAGTGTTCAAAGTGACTATGAAAAGATTTCTGTGATTAAATAAGATTGCTAATATTTAGAACCAGCGAAACAGGCTGTATTAGTAAGAGTTCTCTAGAGTCACAGAACATATGGAATGAATCTGTGTGTGTGTGTGTGTGTGTGTGTGTGTGTGTGTCTGTCTGTCTGTCTGTCTGTATGTCTCTCTCTCTCTCTCTTGATGGACAGACAGATAGATAGATAGATAGATAGATAGATAGATAGATAGATAGATATAAAGGGAATTGATGGGAATGATTTATGGACTGCCATCCAGCTAGTCCAACAATGACTAACTGTAAAGAGAAAAATCCAATAATCTAGTAGTTGCTCAGTCCCACAAGGCTTGATGTCTCAACTGGTCTTCTGTGTATACTGGAATCCCAAAGAAGCAGGCTCCAATGCAATGAAGGAATGAATATGCTATCAAGGAGAGGGCAAGCAGGTAAACAGCCAGAGCTTCCTTCTTTCATGTCCTTAAATCGGCTTCCAGCAGAAGGTGTGGCCCAGATTAAAGGTGTGTGTCTTCCTGCCTCAAAAGTCTGGACTAGAAGTGGAAAAAAACACTTCAAACCAAGCAGAAAAATCTCTCACAGGTATGTCCTGCATTTCTCGATTGTAGTTCATTCCAGATATAGTCGACAACCAAAGTAGCCATCACAGAGGTCTAAAAGGTAATGATGGCCTGCCAGCATCAGACATCTCAAGTCTTGCTAATAGCTCAGACTGTTAATAAGTGAAATTTACCAGATGTTCGAAGAATACATGCATTTATTCATTTCTAATTCTATATACATGTTACGATAGATAGGACAGGCAAAATATTTATTTAGAATATTTTAAAGGGACTAACGAGTATGAGTTCTAGCATTTCTCTTCTTTTTTTCTTCAAATAAAGTTTAGGAGAATGCATGTTCTATTTTAGGAACAGAAAGAACTTATAGTTACTAGTACCTCCCAGACAGGTAATTGTCATATCTATCATACGCAGAACGAATGTCTCATCTCTTGCTCTGTGTTTATCTAGAGAACGTCCCCTGACCTGCCATGCCTCAACCATCTCCCCTCCTTAGGCAGTCTCCCTCCTCATTCATATCACCTGTCACTTTCCTATCTTTACTGACTGTCTTTTCCCCTAAGTTTTGCCAATGCAGAGAATCCACTAAATAGGGGTTTCTAACTCCCCCAGAGTGAAGTCAAATGTTGTTGATAAAGCTATGGTAACCGAGAATTCTTCACCCCACAGGAAATGAACGGAAGAAAACAACAGTGTGGGGTAACAATGAATTATTTCATGTGATGGCATGAGGTGAGGTTCCCCAGAGGACTCGTGACAGAAGATAGGCTCCCAATAATAAGAGAGGAGAAAGTTGCAGTCTGTGAGTCCTGCATCATCCTGCCAATCCACCAACACCAGGGAAGCCAAAGAATCCCAAACTATGAGGCAATAAGAAAATCCAATTCTATAAGGCAATAAGAAAATCCAGCCTGACTCAAAAAAGGAGCTTCCTGTAGAGAGGGGGGATTAGAAGAAATAACAGTCCTAGAGGACAGATCTGAATCCCTTAAGAATCAGATAAAGTACCTTGGGAGGTCAAATAGATGACCTTGATCTAGACACAGCTTAGTATAAATCAGTAATTGAAAAATGGAAAAGGTGGTATGCACACATGGCTTTCTTGTAAGTAGTAGAATAAGAAAGAGGAAAGTGTTGAGTTCTTACGTCATAAACACTCTGTGGGACCACATGACCTATGAATGTTCTAATTAATTCAGGTGATAATATAATGTTGTTTTGCAGACATTGATTAGCCTGCCAGTGACTGAAATCGATGGGTAGACTTGTTATTTTAATATAGGAAATTTAGATTTCCTTGTGTGTTCTGTGAAAGACTAATTTAGAATATTTTCTTACTATTTGTTTTTTATGTAAATCATGATTTATGACTAATAGATTTTAAAAAATATTTAAGTTAATTTAAAATTCTGATTCATGTATGCAATGATCTATGATCATACAGACTTTCATTCCCTATGTCTGCCTTCCAATTTCCTCCGTATTTCCCTAGAATATTTTCCCCCTAATATTCTATCTGTATTCTGTTTTATTATTTGATAACCCACTAATTTCAATTAGTGTTGCCCATATGTGCATGCTGTAGGGCTGTCCTCTGGAGGATTGGTAAACTACCTGTGGCCACACCCTCCAGAACTAGCTATTGGCAGTTGATGGCTGGTCGGTTGAAGAAGAATCATTCTTCTTTCAGGGTAACTGTTATAGATAGCTCTTATCTAGACTACACTAACATTTCTTTTCTGTTCTAGTTCTATACTTGCTCCTTTAAACAATAAAGAGCCTGCTTCTAAAGTCAGGACCAGTTCTATCCATGAAGCCATTGGCTCATGATTCAGAATAACTTCAGAGGTTCATGGACATCATTTAATTTCCTTCAGAATCAGATTTTTTAAAATGGACTTTTAGGTCAAATAAAAAAGTATTCATAAACAATACTAATGTATTCATATTTATCGCAATGTGATCATAAAATATAAATTTTAATATATGTATATATTATACAAGAGACATCATCCACAAAGGCCAAAAAGTCTTCGGTTCAAGAGAGTCATAATGTATTTTTTCTTGGAATTAAACTTTCTGAAATTAATATTTTAAGCAGCCAAGCAGGTATCATGCATGTATTTATTTTCCCTGCTCTTGACTGTAGATATGATGTGAAAGGAAGCCTCAGTTACTGCTGCCTTGACTTGCCCCATAACGATGTGCTATAAGCCAGAACTGTGAGCTAAAATAAACTATTTCTCCCTGTAAATAAAATCTAGGCTTAATTTTATTTTATTTCAATAGTCATTATTCTGATCTTTTTCCCTTATATTTTTATTACTTCTTCCATTTTTGAAACTAAAATTACATAGTTTCCCCTCACCTTTCCTTCCTTCAAGACCTGCTACATATCACTCCTTGCTGTCTTTCATATCCATAGCCTTTTGTTTCTATCAATTGTCTTTGTGGGCATATATGTGTATGTATATACCAAAATTTTTAAGTAAAACCTACTCAGTCTGTACAATGTTACTTGGATATGTTCAAGGCTGACCAAAAGCACTCATTTTAAATCTCTGGTTTAGTTTAATATTAGTAACTTTGTCTCACTGATTACTTCATCACCTTGGGCTGTGTTCTAGTTCATTAAAACAGAAGTACAACACGTGGGGTCACAGACATTCTAGTGCTGATATTCTCCAGTTTCCTTTCTTAAGAAATCTTTAATTTATTTTACATACCAATCACTGATCTCTCTCTCTTCCCTCCTCCTTCTCCCCTCCAGCATCCCCGCCAAAACCACCCCCATTCCCTCCTCTGAAAAGTAAGGCCTCCCATGGGGAATCAGCAGAGCCTAGTACATTCAGTTGAGGCATTCCAAGCCCCTTCCTCTGCATCAAGGCTGTACAAGGTGTCTCATCATAGGTAATAGGCTACACAAAGATGGCTCATGCACCAGGGATGATCCTACTGCCAGGGAGCCCCTTAAGCAAATCAAACTACACAACTGCCTCTTGTATGCAGAGGGCCTAGACCAAATCCATGGAGGCTCCACAGCTGTGGCTCCAAAGTTCATGAGTTCCTACTAATTTGGTTTGGTCGTCTCTGCAGATTTCCCCATCATAATCTTGATGCCCCTTACTTATTGAATCCTTCTTCCCTCTCTTCGACTGGACTCCCAGAGCTGGGCCTGGTGCTTGGCTGTGGATCTCTGCATCTGCTTCCATCAGTTACTGGATGGAGGCTCTATGAGGACAGTTAGGGTATTCACCAACCTGATTACCAGGGTAGGACAGTTCAGTCACCCTCTCCGCTATTGCTGGCTTAAACTCTTCTCCAGTGTTCTAATCTTCTTATAGTGAACATAAATGTATTCAAACATACATTAGAAAAACCTTCTAAGGACCTCCAGTAGATGAGAAAATACTAAATCCCATATGCCTCTGCTAAGGTCTATTTCTATAGGCAAGCTGATCATGACCTAAGATTTCAAGATTACATCACATGAGCCAAGGGTAGGGGCTCATCAGTTGGTGAAACTCTTACTCTCTGTGTCTAGCTGTTTAGTGATTTTTATGTTCAAGCATAAGGAACATGAGCTTCAAAGGGACACAGGTTCTGTCATCAGTCTAAAGAGGACACTAAAACCGCATCTCTCCCTATGTTCACCAAAAGAAAATACCAAACAAAAGAAATTGTTTTTCATCTCTCTCCAAAGACATACACTGGTCTAATTCAAAGATGAATGTGACACACTTAGGCCCTCCTTTTGGTTGCTTTAAATTTGTATTTTAGAGATTTTCTTGGTTACTTTGAAGTTACTTTCTTCAACTACACAAAAAGAAAGGCAACCAGGGAATATGGCATTTGAGAAAAACACTCCCTTGTAAGTCCAGCCAGAGAAGAAATCTGTATTGTTAATCTTTCAGAGAACTGAGTAGTTCTACATTTGCCGGGCTTTTACACACATTTTTGAGACATTCACTGCCAAACTAATCTTAGCAACCTGATCTCATGAATTTGCTGTCCTCATTTTTCCAAACACACACACACACACACACACACACACACACACACAAACACACACGCATGAAATTAGGACCTATGCCCGCAATTTCTAAGCTCAAGGTTGATGATGTCCTGATCCAGTCATGAACTTCATTGGTAGCTCTTTGTATAACACACAGTAGGTAACAGATGACATCAGTCTGAGGATGCTAAAGCCTTGAATTATGCCCAAGCTGAATTTGGAATTAATGAAATCAATATCTATTTAAATATCAACTACAAGTGATCATTTATCATCCACTGTAGGTCAGAACTTTTGCAGGAGTTTTATATGCATTATCTATAGTTTATAAATGCAATTCAAGCACTCTACAAAATAATTTTTCACTTTCTTACTTTAAGGATAGGAGAGTGGAGAGTCAGAGAAAAATCTTAAGAGTGATCATACGAGATACAGAAAGGAAGTACCAGGCCTGTGAACATCCTCTAACACCATATTAAGGACAACAGCTAGTTCTATGCTTCTTCCCATACTCCACAACAAGGTGCTAAAATTGCAAGTAGCAACTTATTCTTCTTCTTGCCTACAGTAGATTACAATGCCTGTTGTAATATGCTACTTTCTTTCTTTATTCCTTCCTTCCTTCTTTCCTTCTCTCCTTCCTTCCTTTCTTTTTTAAATTTTTGTCTTGGTAGTATAGGACTTGATCAGGGAAAAGCAGGTAAGAGTTGTGATCATCAACAAAGCTTTCCTAAATATGCAAAGATCCATGATAGAGATGTATTGAGAAGAATGTCTGGGTTCGTACTAGTCAGTTTAGCTCTCTGGCATTCTCATGAGAAGACAGAGTTTTGAGTAAAGCCTACCAACTGAGGATATGCAATATGAACTAGGTGTGAACCTGACTGATACTGTCAGTAATTGTTGGACACAAACACTAAGAAATTATGGAACAATGGGTTCACTGAAGACAAGAAGAACTTCCCCTTGGAGTGCCTGCAAGTTTTGGTTTTAGTACCTCTCAAAGTTATCTAAGGTTATTATTGGTTGTCCTCATCCACACACTTCCTTCCATTTTTCTCTTTCCACTAAAGAAAGGAAGCTCAATGTTAAGGTGAGATCTCTGCCACTGGCATTTTGACAGAAAATATTCACTGCTGTTTGCCAAAACTCCCCCCCCCCACTGCCTTTCTTTTCTTCTTGGAAGGAACATGGAAGAAAATAGAAGTGAGGACGGGCTGCTTTCTGGTGCAGCCACTGGTTTAGAAAAGTCATTTCAGATTGCACAAGGTGCTTCAATTGCCCTATTTTCCTGAAATTAATTCTAAATTTTATGGGTACAATTTGTTTCCCTTAAGTCTCTAATTATGCTTTTAACACTCGATCTTTCAGACTCCAGCCATTAGTGCCTTAATATGGTGTTATCAGGTGACAGAGTTAGGAGTGTGGGTGGGAATTATAAGAGCAGAAGGGTACACCTGTGCTTGTGATGGTTTGAAATTGATGTCCCCTGGAGAAAAGCTAAAAGGAAAACCTAATAAGTCACCAAAATAGACCAAAGTAAAGTCTGAAAATTAGTATTTAAGGTATTAGGACAAGAGGCTCGGAAGGGCTTAAGAACTAATCACAAAAGTTCCATTTAAATTTATCGAATGCGGGGTGGTGGTGTGGGATTCCAAACCAAACAAAAACATACATGGGAGGTGAAAGCTTCCGTAGATTGTGTCTTAGTCACCATCCTGTCACTGTTCTGTCACTGAATAGATGCCATGACCACAGCAACTCTTCAAAAGGAAAGCATCTGATTGGAGCTTGCTTACATTTTCAGAGGTTTCACCCATTGTTGTCGTGGCAGGGAGCAGGTCAGCATGCAGGCAGACATGGTGCTGGAGAAGGAGCTGAGAGTTCTACATCTAGACACACAAGGAGAATGAAGAGAGAGAGAGAGCCATTGGGCCTGGCTTGGGCTTCTGAAACCTCAAAGGCCACCCTCAGTGACAACTTCCTCCAACAAGAACACACCTACCCTAACAAGGCCATACCTCCTAACCCTGTTCCAGTTGTACCATTCCCTGATGACTAATTATTCAAATATATCAGCCTATAGGGGCCATTCATATTCAATTAAGCCATGCTCAAGATGTCAATGCTATGGTCTGAGTGAGATGTCCAAGGGCATACAATTCTAAGATGGAGCTGCATTAAAAGTGGCTAGAAGATGACAAAGTGATCAAAAGTTGAGTCAGTGAATCACCTGGAACATCTTATAGGAGGAAGGATAAATGATAATAAGAGAATTAATGCGGGTTATGAATCATCTCAACTAGTATCAGAGGAGGAGCTAAGCTGCTTCTCCATAGAATAAAACAATATACCAGTCCGATTTCATAACTCAGCAATACCATCTACACATACATGCATGTGCACATGTGTACACACATACACACTCACACACACACACACTTCTGCTAACACAATCAACCACACGGTAACATGTGAATGAAAGCCCTAAATAGTACAGGGGTTCTAAGGACAAAATGAAAAGAGGGGTAATGCAGGCATGGGTGCCTGCATGAGGTGAAGAAATAAGGAGCAAAAGTTGTACATTGGAGAACTAGAGACAATCCACAGTGTGAAAAACCAAGCAGGAAGGAGTATATATTCTGCCTTTAAGAAATTCATGGACTTAAGACACCAGAATTGAGAAAACCCAGAGTCACTGGAGGTTATTTGGTAGAAAGCCCCAACCATTCCTCACAGGGATCTGTATTTTAGAGTCTGGGGGCAGAAATATGAGTTATTATCAAAATACTCAGCAAAAACACCCAGTGAAGAGCCAGAAGAGGGATTGGTCACACTGGAGTAGAGGTAATCTACCAGGAAACACCAACGCATTCTTTGGAACAGGAGCATTCCACATTGGAAAAAAAATAAACTGTGTGCTTAGAAGAGTGAGGGAAAAACAAATCACTTGATTTTGGAGCATCCATTGAAAGTTCCTCATATGTCAGAAGTTCCTATTTGTAGTACAAAGATAAATACATGTCAGAAAAACACCTGAGAAAGAACACAACGTTAAGAATGATCAGAGACTACTCCTTGGTTGTGAAGACCATTGCTGGCAAAATAGCCTGGTACATACGAAGCTGATGAGGGAGCAACTGTTGCAGTGCGGAGCTATAAACAGACTTTTGTGAGCCTCACATGCTAAGCTAAATGATTACATTTCATGTAACCAAATAAATAGATACTACTGTAGAGTTCAAAGCGGAAACTTGACGTCTAACTGGTTTACTTAAATGTTTCAACTTCTCTTGCATATGATTCCATTTATTTACTTTTTAGTGCTTGTGTGTTTAGGTGTGGCATTTGTTCCTGTGTACAAAGTACGTGCATGTATGTGGGTACAAGCAGAGGTTGGCCTTGGCTAGATTGCATTTCACATTATTCATTCAGGCAGGGTGGCTTTCTGTAACCAGATTTCACTCCAGTTTAGCTAGTATAGTTAACCAGGCTTTCCTTGTTTCTGTCTCCAAGGACTAAAATTACAAATGTGTCCCCAGACTCCCCTGGGTCCAGAATATAAAAATGTGGCCCTAACACTTGCACAAGTGTGTAGCTAGAGTTTTCCTGCCTGGCCCACAGTCAGGACAAATCTCTCTCACCTGCCAGTCCCACAGCCGCTCAAACCCGACCAAGTAAACACAGAGACTTATATTGGTTACAAACTGTATGGCCATGGCAGGCTTCTTGCTAACTGTTCTTACAGCTTAAATTAATCCATTTCCATTAATCTATGCCTTGCCACGTGGCTCGTGGCTTACCGGCATCTTCACATGCTGTTTGTCATCGTGGTGGCTGGCAGTGTCTCTCTGACTCAGCCTTCCACTTCCCAGCTTTATTCTCCTCCTTGTCCTGCCTACACTTCCTGCCTAGCCAATGGCCAATCAGTGTTTTATTTATTGACTAATCAGCAACACATTTGCCATACAGAACATCCCACAGCAAAAGTGTCTTATCCAATCATCACCCTAGCCCTGCATATGCCTTTATTTTTTTTTCTTAATTTCTCATGTTAAGGGCCTAATAATTTTCTTAGGGATTCTAGAAGTAACAGATGAAAGAATCTTTTTCAAAGTAGGATATCCCTGAAAGCTGTACCTTTTAGGAAAGCATAAATCCACAAGCCAACAAAAACCCAGTCGGGAGGATTCCCATCTCTGTGACTATGATGTGAAAATGGATGTCAAGTTTAAATATAAGTGGGTTGCCTAGCTTAAGCAGCATAGTTCATTGGTAGAGGTGTGCAATGTTAACCTGCTTGTGCTATAATCTTAGTATACACATCAGTCTCTTTCTACATCTTTCAACATGAATTAGTCTCCAAGAGAGACCAGCATCTAGAAACCTCATCCATGCCTTTTACAAAAACTAACATGGAAGAACTACAACCATACATCACATCTTTTTTTTTTAGTTCCAAACCACACTTCTGGACCTACTATTCAAACACAAAAAATAAAGAAAATATTATTTTCTTTGAAGAATCCCACTTCACAAATATCTAGTCTATATAGAACTGGAGAAATTAGAAACAGGCTGATAAGAAAGACAAACAGAACAGTAGGACAGTAAGCTTAATGAATATATTTTAACAACTTGGCCTTGGCATCTCTACAGACTAAAAGAAAAGGCATGGCATATCAGAGTGAAAGAAAACATATTTCTGATTTTACAGTTAATCCTCCCCTCCCTTGCATAGGAAACAAATGTAACTCAAGAGTAACAATTTAGGAAAAAATAACTTCTTTAATTCAAAGATGAACTTGGGTATGACCTCAGAGAATTCTGAACGGATGCCATGTTAGTCCTTTAATAAACTGGACTCGGCAATAACTGATCTCAAGGAAAATTCAATCAAAACCCAAGTCTTATCTTTCTTCAAAAACAGGACAGTTGAGAATTGAATGTGATGTCCTGGAAAAATCGAAGAAGAAATAACATCAAACTAGTTTGTTCCTGAAAACAAGGCAACAAGAAATTGATGGCATTTTCACCTGCAGTTCCTACTACAAAAGACCCCAGGCTTAGAAACCATGCCACTTGACTCCCTTAAAATCCAACACACACACAAACAGAGACAGAGACAGAGAACAGGGAACCATGGTGGTGACATTTCTAAAGTCATTTTGAAGTTGAATCCAAGTAGGTCTTGGAAGCAATAACCATCAGTCCTTTGAACAGGTAAAAGTTTGCTACTTAAAGTGTTCTCTCTCTCTTCAATTTCTTCCTGGATTGTATAAAATCTAGCAAGGAATGACATATGAAACGAAGAGGTATTTGGAGAGGGAAAAGTAGCCTAGAGCTGTGTTTCTTTTTATAATTTTGAAGAGGGATAGTCAAGTGAGGTAGCTATTTCTAAAGACAGGGAAGGACTTACCCATTTACATTAAAGGAAGTTTTACAAACCACAAACAAAAAACATCTAGCTACGCGACTGAATTCATTTCTGCAACTTCTGTAAAATAAATTAGGACAGGGATGAGGCTCCTCTAGCCTTCTGTTGTCATTCTCTTTCAGTTTAATGACATGCTTTGTTGAATGGAACAAAATGTAAAATCTTGCACAACCCACATTCATTTACATAGACTAAACATCCATGAAGTATGCTATTCATATGGATGACATACATCAGTTATGGGATTCTGAAAGGAAAATGTTCGCTGTGTTAACAACCTCGGGTTTTTAAAAGAGGAACTTTCAAAAAGAAACATATTTGACCCATCAAAATATAAAGAACTAAAGACATCTATGTTCACCACGAAATTCACATTATAAAACTAAGAAAGCTCAAAGAATGGTTACCAGGCTAACTTAATCCAGAACAAAGTCTTTATCTAAAGGGATCAGTCTTCCCATTTGAACTTTCATATATGAAATACAAGATTGTTTTAAATTAATCAAGTGAGCAAATTAAATTTTAGATTTTTATCGATTGCTGAATAAAACACTAAATCATGTTACTAAATCTAGCCAGTGAGAATTATGTGAGTCATTATTACATAAAGATGGAGGGGACATGGTTTCTACCCTAAAGGAACTGATACTTTAGTAAGAGAGACAAGTAAAATATCTCTCTCTCATCTATCTATCTGTCTATATGTCAATCACTATCTATCATCTATCTATCTATCTATCTATCTATCTATCTATCTATCTATCTATCTATCACCTGTACATGACTGTGGTAAGGACTCCAGACAGTAGATATGAATGACAGCTACAGAAACTCAAAGGAAAGAAGCTGAGGTCCATGAGGGCTGCCCAGGGATAATGTTACTGAACTACGAGTCTTAAAGGATCAGTAGAAATACATCCAAGAAGAATAGGTAGATACCCCAACAAAAAGGCAACATAGTCAAATTAGACAGGTGTAAACAGCTTTGTGTCATGGACAGTCAGACAAGTTCTCATAGATAAAAGCTTACAAAATCCTGAAAATGAAGCCTATCACACAGTGTCTCAACAAGAAAAAGAAAGCATGGCAAAGTTATAATAATGTAATAAAGTTGAAGACAGGGTATATTATATTTGGAAAGATATGTAAGTATATTGGTAAGTGACAAAGGATAATGCAATGTCCCAAGACAGAAGAATGGATACAGGAAAAGGAAAAACGACAGCATACAGAATCAGTGCCTGCTTAGCAGGTGTCTCTGATGGAATTAGCCTAGCTCCTTTGATACTGCAAGAAGGAAACCAGGAAGAAAATTACCCTGACTTCACTCTTCTTCCTCCCTTCTGTCCATTCATGGTGTCTCTACTGCTTAAATCCATCCTCAGGCCAGACGACAAGGAAGCCAGTTGACACAGACTGTTCTGGCCAGGAACCTTCAACGCAGAGCAGACTGCAGGAGGACAGAATATAAGTCTGAGGACAACCTAAAATACCCACCAAAGATTGTCGCAGAGTGCCTGGGTTCCAGAATATATCATTTGTAAATGCTTTCATCTTCAAAGACTATGGTGGTTTGAATGAGAATGGTCCCTACAGGATCATAAGTTTGAATACTGGTGCTTAGTTGATGGAACTGTTTGGGAAGGATCGGGAGATGTGGCATTGTTTGAGGAAGTGAATCAATGGTGGCCGGCCCTGAGGTTTCAAAAATTTACTTTTACCAGTGTGCCTCTTTCTTTTCATCTCCTCCCTGTGGATCAAGAAGTCAACTCTAAGCTGTGGCTGCTGCCATGCCTTTGCACTAACCCTCTGAAATTACAAGCCTCAAATTAAATGCTTTCTTTTATAAATTGCCTTAGTCGTGGTGTGTTATCATACAATTAAATGTAACTAAGACAATCTCTATTAATAGTTTACTTCTCTCCCAAATCCTTTCCAGGTCTATTTTCATATGACATTTTTGTGATCTCCCCAGTACTTTCTTTTATGTATATTCTGTGCATTTTAGCCCTCATTTCATCGAGGCATATATCATCGCTAGTTGTACATATGCATCTTTCCCTAAAGGCTTTAAGATCTCCTAGGGAAAATGTCATATTTCAGGAGCAGAAGGAGCAAAAGGCCACCAAGTTTTGTTATATCAATAGTAAATCATTGCGTATACCATCTGAACAATTCATTGTATCAAAGAGCCGTGTTGAGTATGAAAGCTACTCTGGGTATCTTTACTACTATCATTGAGTCCACACGTGGATGCTTGAGCATCTGCAAAGCAGAGATTATTTTATTGTCCCAATAATAAACATGAATAAAGTGAAATACAGTTTTCTGTAAACCAACAGAACATCCAGACACTTGCAGTAGTGAGGCTGCTTACTAGAGACCATCCTACTTGGTAACTCAGTAGTCATCAGTGTTCAAAACCATTCAAATTCAGCTTCAACATTTTTCTGAGTGACTATTATACACTAGACTCATGAGGCCTTATGTGACATTCAGAACTCCATAGGTATAGGGATTATCTATATAATTATAGTTATAGCCAAGGAAACTGAGACTAGGAATTACTGAGATATTATTTTTTTACTAGTAAATATAAAAACAAATCCTAGGGCTGGAGAAATGGCTCAGTGGGGAAGAGCATGTACTACTCTTCTGGCGGACACCAGTTTGGTTTCCAGTACCCACGTCAGGTGGCTCACAACTGCCTGTAACTTCAGCCCCAGGAGATCTAACATCCTCTTCTGGACTCTTTAAGCATTTGCACTCACATGTACATTCCCACTCATAGACCCACATGTACATGTGATTAAAAATAACTATTTTTAAAAGACAAATCCTGTTTAATTTCAGCTGAGATTTCTTTCTCACTACATCAGCATGACTATTTCCCTTTATTTAAGAAATATGTGTAACTGAGATTTACACTTTATTTAACAATACATACAAGAGGGTGTTTTGATTGATACTTCCTAAAGATGAATTTATCAAGTACATAATTATAACCATGCAAAAATCTAACACTAGCTGATTGGCTATATGGAGAGAAGTGGATAGAACACATTTTACTAAAAAAAAAAAAAAAAAAAACCTAAAAATAAATTAATAATTAGCTGGACTACTCATGTTTTTTTAAATGTATGTGTATGAATGCATGTGTACCATGTGTATGTTGGTGCCCACATGGTGAGTAGTTGTGAGATGTCACATGGGTTCTAAAAACCAAAGTCTGGTCATCTTTAAGAGCAATATATGCTCTTAACCACTGAGACATTTCTTCAATTGCTCTTTTTATGTTATGCAATCTATAAAATAGGAATTAATAAATTTTCTGCAGCAACCTTAATGACACATATCAGGTAAGTATGACCTTGAATGCTTTTCTGTGCATTTTACTACAAGTCTGTGAAGTGTAAGCCACTTGGCAGAGTTCACACCCATGAGTTTTTGTGAGTAAGACTAAAAGTCACCATTAGAAGCCAGAAAATTTGTTTAAAAGCTAAAGAAAAAAAACATTACAACACAGACTAGACTGTGGCAAAGAAAAGCAACAAATGCCATGCTTTGTAGTGCCAAATCCATTAGTTAATACAGAATTTAAAATCCTTTCAAGAGTATGTGCTGGAGAACCAGAACCACTGCTGGTGTGGATAGTAAATGCAGATCAAACGGGAAGCATTTAAAATATGGTGGCTTCAGATAAGACTCATTAGGGGATGACAAAAGCAGTCAATAAAATTGAAAAAAAAAATCTCATTCCTAAATATGGGTAACAATGTAACTAATTGAAAATGTTTCCTTCTCTCCATTAATATATAGAAATTTTTGCTTTTTGGAAGTTTTTTGTTGTTGTTACAATTTAGGTATTGATGATGATGATGATGATGATGATGATGATGATGATAATGATGATGATGATGATGATAATGATGATAATGATGATGATGATGATAGGGGTGGTGGTGGTGATGGTGGTTGTTGCTGTTGGTGGTGGTGGTGGTGGTGGTGGTAGTATTAGAAGAGCTTGTGGTGGTTGTGATGATGATGGTGCTGATAGTAATGATGATGATGATGATAATGATTGTGATGGTGATGATGATAATGATGATGGTAATGATGCTAGTGGTGATGCTGCTGCTGATGATGATGTGGAAGAGGAGGAGGATGCTAGTAATAATGTGATAACACAAATCTTATCATATGTGGCCAGAAGTGTTGTTGAAATGAGTCAAAAGATAAATGATAGAAGAGCTTGGAAAAGGACCATAAAAGAAGATGCACAGAGGACATCAAGGTGACAGACAGATCGACAGGTCCACAATACAGAAGAGGGAGTCAACAGCTTCTCTTTGCCTCTTAATTTTTTTTTCCATAAAGTTCATCTATTTTACCTTTCTGTTTGGCTTTCATCATCCTGGTTACCTTTCATTCCTGATCTATGTTACTGCATAACAAACAATCCCATCATACTGAAGTTCAGCAGTGGTTATATTCATTTGTTCAGAGCTCTGTAATGTGGCAGTGTTCAATGAGGAACTTCTACTTCATTAGCTAAGGTGTGGATGATTCTGCCATTCACATGATTTTCCACACGTAGCCAATAAACCAGTGTTGTGCTGGCACTGGACACAGAATTCAGATGGGTATATTGACTGAGCCTCAGTTTCCACACAGCCTTCTTGCCACAGGTCAAGGTCTGGTTACTTATGTGTATACATATGAATGTATGTGTTTATAAGGGATATGTGTGTGTGTGTGTGTGTGTGTGTGTGTGTGTGTGTGTGTGTGTGGAGAAAGAGAGAGAGAGAGAGAGAGAGAGAGAGAGAGAGAGAGAGAGGTGTTCTGTCCCTGAACACCTATGGAGGTCAGCAGAGAATGTGGGTGTCCTTTTCCCCACACTCTGCCATATTCCATTAAGACATGGTCTCTATTTCTGTCTTTTCATCTCTCCTAGCACCGGGGTTCCAGGAACGCAGGGACACCCAGGCTTTTACTTACATGTGGGGGTTTGAACATAGGTATTTGTGCAGCGAGCACCATTACCCACTGGCCATCTTCCTAACGCTTACTACAACTCCCCACTGGGCTATCCTCCCAGTTTACCACAGTTGCCCAGTAGACCATCCTCCCAGTGCTTACCACAATGTCCTAGTCTGGTTGTTTTACCTTGGTAACTGGATGGAAACCTGGGTACAAGGATTAAGAATTAAGTAAACTAGAACAGAATAAGAAGTGGGTTATGTACCATAAATACTAAACCAATGTTTTGTGATGATGGTGTGGATAGAGGCCTGTTTTCAGCACCTCCATCACTTCTTTTCCTTCAAATGAATTCTCTACCTGATGCCTTCCTGTGCTGGGGTTTCAGATTCCCACTTCGGCGAGTTCCAGTGCTGTTATTCTTGAGTACTCTCTCTATAAAAAAAAAATGTTTTTTACGATTTTTATAGATATTAAAGAGGGATCCAAAATATAAACACTAATTGTGGGTGAGAAAAGCCACTTGAGAGAGACTCTGACTGTGGAGTTTAGTGTCTCCTGGCCACTTGAAGTTTCCATTAAGAAAACACTTGCCTACAGTAATTAGTTAATCTTTCCCAGTTTCCTAGTTGTACCTCAAGACGAAAATGCATCCTTTCTTTCAGATAAGGTCTGCTTCTCTCTGAATTTATCACAAATTCAACACGATCAAAATCATGCAGGTCATACATGTGCCTGCCTGCATATATTCTCATGAGGGCATGTACATATACGGGTGAGTGTATATGTGCATATGTGTGCATGCATGTGGTGGCCAGAGTCAGCCTTGGGAGGGTTATTACTTGGGAGCTATTTACTTTCTTTTTTTGAGACAGAGTCTCTCATGGGCCTGGAGCTTGCTAATTCGGATTGGCTGACTAGCTAGTAAGCCTCAGGGATTCATTTGTCTCCTCAGTGCTGGGATGATAAGAACACACCACCACCCTTATGTTCGTTGTTTGTTTGTTTGTTTGTTTGTTTGTTTTAAGGAGTTCAGGGAGCCCAAACTTAGGTCTTTCTGCTTTTATGACGAGCATATTACCACCTGAGCTATGTCTCCAGCCTCACTGCACTTTCTTAGATCCTCTGGGGACTATTAAAAGAGCTAAAAGCTGACTTTTAGTTCTCGGAGGAGTTTCTCAGCTATTATTGTGTCAAAAACAGCCCACGATGCCAACGTGGACTGGAGGCAAGTGCTGGAGGTGTAGATGCTAGAAGAGCTCAGAGAAGGGAGATACAAGCTTTAGCTGGGGCAAAAAAATGAAAATCCCATGTAGGGATGGACTGAACTTCAGGAAAATATGCACTTCTCTGTGTTTAGGTGTTAGGGATTGGATGACAGTATTTTATGGCCTTTAATAGGCTCTTAGACAGTAAGATGCTTGAAAAGGAGGTACAAAGGAGGCATTTGATGGGCAGGGAGAGCTCAGGTGAGGCTAACCAGAGCTTATGATTCTTGTTAAGACTTTAAGGAGATGAGAGAAGGGAACTCCAGCCATGCAGGGCTTCTGGGGCCAGGTGCAGAAACCCAGGCTTTCATCTGAGAGGCAATAAGGAACAATTACTATATGCTTTTAAGTATAGAATTCTGCTTTGCTTAAAAAAAAAAAGATCCTGAGTGAAAATTTTATGTCCTTTCATTTCTAATGCTGAGAGTTCAAAGTCTTGCAGAATTCTGGTGTAAAAGAATAGAATAAAACCTTAAATACTGACTCATTTTTCAATGACGGAATTATTTGTCTTTGATTAATCATGGGCATATTTCCTTTCTGATTGTGTCTCCTTTCATCTACTTCTATTTCATACATTTCTCAGATACCAACTTCTACCCCTTTGAAGCCCATAATAAGAGATTTCTTTTATGTGCTGATTTTGTTGCTTTTTCATAAAAAGGCATTATGTTTGTGAAGATGCTGTTAACAGTCTTAGTAGCTCTCGACGCAAACCGATGGGCGAACCGCGCTATGAAAGTTGCCTTAAATATAAGGCCGGGCGGTGGTGGCGCACGCCTTTAATCCCAGCACTCGGGAGGCAGAGCCAGGCGGATCTCTGTGAGTTCGAGGCCAGTTTGGGCTACCAAGTGAGTCCCAGGAAAGGCGCAAAACTACACAGAGAAACTCTGTCTCGAAAAACCAAAAAAAAAAAAAAAAAAAAAAAAAAAAGATTAACAGTCTTAGTAGCAAGTTAGATAAGGTTTATAAAGCAGGGTGGCCTTCTGGGATGGCTATGATCACAAAATGCCTATTGATAAATCCTTCATGGATCTCGGCAGAGAAGGAAACACTGAGTCGCATGGTCACCGAGTAAATGAGAACAGAGAAAAGGAATTATGTTTCATACAAGGGTTGTTTCTGAAGTAAATTATGAAAATAGAATGCGACTTAGGACTTTTTTTGTGTTCATCATCACAATCGAATCACCTCTGCTAGACTGGAAAGAGAAAAGTAACTCATGTATTCACTCACTTACATATGGAGAAGGGAGGCTAAGCTGGTGGATCACCCTGCACAGGTAAAGTCCAGCTAAAAGTCATGGAACAGCCATGCCTTTGCAGTCCCCTGAAATACAGACTAGCCTTGCCTGAGCCTCTGTATTCTAGGGGAATGTTAATTTTAGAACCAGCCTGGTTCTGCACTTAGCAAACCACCAGTCCTTACACACAGATTTAGAATTGTACCTGACATATCCTAAAATGATACTTTGATTTTTCACTCTCATACCATGCAATTTGGCTTTCTAAAACTTCAGCGGCGAATGAGTGCATTTAAGATTTGGCTTTGGTGGGAAGGAAATGTTCCAATATAGCAATACACATCCAAGCACACAACTGGTAATTCAAACTCTGCTTCAGAAATTAAAGAGAATGTGTGTGCAACACCTCATAGGTATTCAGTTGAACCCCATAAACTAAAAGATCCCTAAAATCTGGAAAATTTTTAAATGAATTAAGTGATGCCCAGAACCACCAGAGATTGGAGACAAATTACTGTGGTTCTGAGATAAAAATGAAGAATGATAAAATGAGAGGCCCCAGGGAAAGAATACACACAGCACACCATCCTGTGTCGTTCCTAAAAAGAACAATTCCATCGTATGGGCTAGAATACACCACACACAGGCTATAACCATGGGGTTTCAGAAGTTGTTTGAGTTTGTTTTGTTTAAAGGCAACATTGCACTGTCTTATCCAGAAGTTATGGGACTCAAACTCCTCTGTCTCTTGTCTTTTGAGTTTCCAGCCATGGACCACCACATGCTGCCAGGATTTTTAATATATATATCATACATATGCCTATGTATATACACACATATATGCATATATGTAGCTACAGACATACACACACACACACATTATAAGTTACTCTTTCTCCCCAGTTCCCACCCATAACTTCCAAAGTCCATGTACAGGAACATTTGTTTTCTAGATGAGTATTCTTTTGTGGGTTGGAAAAGAGAATTATAAAGCTGAATCATACAATTATCAAACCCAAGGTCCTGGGAAAATGAGGGTCCGATTAGGAAGCCTGATACAGCAGCTAGCTTGGCAGAGGGGAGTGCTTCCAAAGTCAACTGCACAGCTGTAATGAAAATGAGGAGGTCCACGTACCCTGCAACTTGCAGCCCTGGGATTCAGAGTCACATATGTTAACTCTGTCTTTCATTTACTGAGTGCCTCTTTGACTTGATGGCATTCCAGATGAGGAGGGTACGATAGTAAACAAAACAGAAAAGACTACCATTTTCAGGAAGCCAGATTCTCCTGAGGGAAGATGGTTGATATCTTAGTTACTCCTCTATTGCTGCACACAACACCATGGTGGGTGGCGAGACTCTTAACAGAGGTCTTGTCTTTTCATGGGAGTCAAGAAGAAAATAATAAAAATAGACTTTATAGTCTAGTAACAAATTCTAACGAATATCTTAGAAAGATCATTTTGAGCCGGGCGGTGGTGGCGCATGCCTTTAATCCCAGCACTCAGGAGGGATTTAATCCCAGCAGCCAGGTAGATGTCTGTGAGTTTGAGGCCAGCCTGGTCTACATAGTGAGATCCAGGACAGGCACACCAAAACTACAGAGAAACCCTGTCTCAAAAAAAAAAAAAAAAAAAAAAAAAAAAAGAAGAAGGTAAGATCATTTTGAATGTTTTATGCAAGAAGAATTTGAAAGAAGAAAGTACCTAAGAGTAAGATCAGTTTAAGGAGTGGTTGAAACACGCCAAGACCCTGCAGTGGTTCGCACCTCAGTAGCGGTGACAGATTGATGAAAGGTGACAGTATCCCATGTGTAATTTGTAAGAACTGATGATGGGTTGCTACAGTTTCCCATGGAGAGAAGTTCTTTCCTTGTGTTATGTAGTACGATGTTTTTGCAGGTGAGGGACAAACATAGATGATCCCAACAAATATGATCCTCCAAACCCTGGAATTTATGGAGTAATTGAGATACGGACTTGGAAAGTAAACTAAGGAAAGCATATCGAAAGAGTCCACCTTAACATCTTGAAATGCATATTGGTCTCAAATGCCAAGTACATATGACAACTTCTTACAACTTTGCTTAGACCTTTCATCAACGACCCCCATCTTCTCAAAGCTACCGAGTCTCAGATGTAAATACCACACCTACAAATGGTAAGATGACATGTTGGCCACATGGCGACAGACTTCAGATGAGGGAAATACAGCTTTGTCCAGGCTGAACGTGGGAATCAAGGAAATCTGATTAGGAACTCAAGCCCCTGGAGCTGAAAAGCCAGTGCTGTGAGAGAAATGACCAGCTCGACTTTCTACCCAGCTGCTTTGACTGTCACTCCTGGTCACATAATTGGCAGTAGCCACCATGTCACCATAATTTTCTTTTCAGAATATGCCAGCATCTAAATGCTGGTTTTTATCGACGTCACTACTGATATGCTGTGAGCTTTCCCTATTCTAACCACTGCTTGTAGCTGTGAGTTACACATCTCTTCTAATGAGCCCTGGGGCTGCCTATGTTCCAAACCACCCCATAACATGGTACATTGTAAGGTCTCCACATACACCTTGCTCTCCAGATGTTGTTAGCTTTGTTTCAATTAAAGCTGATGTTTAAATATTTCATAGGTTGCTTGAAAACAACAGTCTGTCTTTGGTCTGTCAGTTACCCTTAGGGAAAAAAAAAATGTTTTCAGTTCCTTAACTCTTAGACAATGTTTAACCCTAAGCTAATTCTTCCCTAACTTCAAAATGTCTAATTATTAATGGCATTTTATTAGATTAATAAAAATTAATTGATGACAGATTGCTCATTGATCTATGCTGAAAACTTTGCAAAAGGAACTTTCTATTTAAGAGATGAGACAGCTTTGGAAAGAGCAGAAAGAGACATTGTAATATAGAAACATGAAACTCCTCCTCTTCTCCCATCATCTCTTTATTAAAAAATAATTTAATTAATTCTTTGGAAAATTCATAAAACATATTTTGATCATAATCACCCAACACATCCCAAATCCACCCCCACTTGCTACCTACCCAACTTCCTGTGTTCTCATTTGTTAGTTTAAACCCACTGAGTTGAGTCCACCTTTTTATGTTGCCAAAACACTCTTGAATGTGGGGCCTGCCTTAAAGGGTGGTTGATAAACCAGGGGTCATGTCCTTAAAGGAAATGGACCTTCCCTCTCCCAGCAGTTAGGCAGTAGCTACTCAGCTAGGCATCGGACTCATATCCACGCCTCTCCATGAGCTTCCTGACCAGGAAACTTCAATCGAACTGGTTAACTTTCACAATGCTGGAAGATGCTATGCCCACTAACAGGGGAGAAAGTAGGTACTTGTCTTACCCAGGTGCTAACCCTGTGGGCTACAAAATGACTGTTCTGGAAAGATAAGCCCATTGGTACCGTAGTGGCAGGATGCTATGGAGGTAACTGAACACTTTCCAATCGATTTAAGAACCACTCCACAAGAAATAACCCACACCTGGTACCATTAACAGGGTAAGAAGTTGTGTCTAGAC
Source organism: Peromyscus californicus insignis (assembly GCF_007827085.1). Taxonomy (NCBI): domain Eukaryota; kingdom Metazoa; phylum Chordata; class Mammalia; order Rodentia; family Cricetidae; genus Peromyscus; species Peromyscus californicus. The sequence goes on from NW_026294492.1 coordinate 16,791,134, forward strand.
AGGTCTTAGGTCCTAGGGAGGAAATTACTACCATCATTCTGCTAAATGGATATAGTATTGAAGTGACTCCTAATGACTTGTTGCAATACCCACATATCGATACATCTCTTATCCCTTATCAGAGAAACTCTTTATTCATAAGATGACAAATAGCACAGAGATCTACTGGTCACTGTGTAGAGAAGAAATGTCATCAGGAGTCCTCGTCTGTATCAAACTTCTCCTCAGAAGGCTCAGACATCAACATGAAAGAGGGTGGAAAGACTGTAAGCGATCAAGGCAATAGATGAGGATAGAGAAACAGCATTTTCCAGTTACTAAAGGGAATGGCAGATGCACATATGACCCCATAAAGATTGTGATAGCATGCACAAGACCTATATGACATCTCATGCATGGCCCTTTTTAGCTCTCCTTCTAGCCCTTCAAATCTCCAGTCCCATTCACATACATCAAAGCAACAAACTAGTGGGTTAACTAGTTAGGCAGTTAAGCCAGGTCTGGGTTTCCACTGGGTCAAGTTTTGAGAACACAGAAAAGCCTCTCTGTGCTGAGAAACTTCCCCTGGTTGCCCTAATTTATAGCTTGGATTTTTGCATTAGAAATGCATCCTCATTTGGAATGAATCGGTCTAAGAACTTTGACATTCTACATATCCCTACATGGAAACACCAGTAAGTAAGTAAAATAAAACATGGACAGCTTACTGGAGTCTTTTCTAAGATATCGGTGCTTTATGGTAAAGGTGTGACCAATAGTGGTGGGGGGAGGGGAAGCTGCCATTAACAACTTTGAAATGGCCCCCAAAAGGGCACATGACAGGGGTGCAGAGAGAGATGTACAAAGAAAGAAACCTTTCCATCTAGCCTGGTTTTTTCCAGGAGATATTAGCAGAGGGTAGGGAAGAGAAGGATGTATGCTGGACTCTAGATTTGGCAAGATGAAGATCATTGGTGATATTATTAAGAATGGTGGTTGGAATAAAGGCAAATGGAATGGATTGGCATGAGGAAAGTACATTCTATTCTCGTGGTGGCGTGATCTAATTGGGAGGCAGTGGACAGCAGGGGACTTTTCATCCATCTTCACTCACCATTGCCTATACGTGCCTGGAATCTTTGTAACCTATGACTACAGGAACACGGGAAGATTCAAGTACTTTGATTAAATACCGTGTTCAATGGCATGGACTGAAAAAAAAATGGGATTAAAGGGGATAAAGAACAAACTAAAATAAGATCTGAAAGCACACTGAAGATGGTTAACTATGAAGTGCAAAAATAATGACTACTTAAAAAGAAGCTCATGGTTTGTAAATGGGTGTGTACATATACATGTATGTGGTTTTATTTTCTTTTACCCATTAAAGTAATAACTATAAAAATGAATACTTATTACATTCTATTTATAAAGTCCTTTAAATACATGAGCTCACTGAAGATTTATAACCATGATGAGGATATGGTTACCCACATTTTACAGAAGAGATACTCATAGGCAGAAAGATCATTTGTCTAAACTCATCCAGAAAACTGCAAAAAAAATATTGAGATTTTTATACCAGAGGGGTTGCAATTGTTATTGTTTATAGGTTCGTTGAGAAGTTACTGTATTGTAACGTTTTTATTTTTACTTTCCCAATTTTTTAGCATAGTAGTAACACACTGTTGCCTACAAGCATGCATGCCCATGTCTCTGTTTCTCATACTGTGAAATTTCATAGCACTTATTTGTTGTTTTAATTTTTTAATCAACATGCAATGTGTATATATGAAGGACCATGGGATATTTTGCTGTATTCGATGTAAAGGGATGTTCCACGCTATGTAGACTATTTTATGGTTGGGATGGGAACCCAGGGCCTTGCACATACTAGGCAAGCACTCTAACAAGGACCTGTATCTCTAGTCCCGATGACTATAGCATTCCTAAAGCAGGTACTCACTCCTCTTTGTCTCTTCGAGAGCTTATACATTGGGTGGTAGTAATAACAGTAACGGTAACACACTTAATCCCAGTCTAAACGGCAGTATGCCAGGCCTCGAACTGCTTTGCACAGTGTAGGTGGTTTATTTAGTCGTTGTTTTTTAAGGATAGAAGCAAAAATATGGGGAAGAATTGGCTGAAATGGGAGGAAAGGAGGCTTCATTTGAATCTACATAAGCAATCTGCCACAAAGAAAACCAGAGGGTAAAAAGCCAGTGGAGAGGCAGATATTTTGTGGAAACATGAACTACATTTTATTTTTGCTCTGCTGAATGTTTCTAAAACCCAGCCTGAGATTTAATGTAAATCTATTTGAAAGGAGGAGCTAAATTTTAACTGGAAATACTTCTTTGTGCTAAATAATCTTTACAGCATTCTAAATTATAGTCAAGTAGCAATATCATTACAGAGCTGTTGAGCCATAGCAGTTTATGTGGGAAGTCAGGAGAAGGTGATGATTCACACCAAAATATATAATAAAGAACTTTTAAAAAATCATGGGTATCTTTATTTACTCAAAATACTTTTTATTTAGCCATTTTAATGCACTCAAGATTAAAGGGGAGAATGAAACTAACCTGTGGGAACTGCAAAATGTCCATGAAATGATAATAATAATATTTTTGTAGTCTTGCAGCACTTTTCACGGGAGAAGGTCAGAGCACTTTGCAGCCATTAACACATGCAATCTCCTAGACGGATCTGCGGGGTATGTAGGTGGCAAACAGTTCGAATTCACATGGTGAGAAACAAAATTGGCACTGAAAGAGTTAAGTGGCAATACTCCAGTATTACACAGAGGTCCATTCCACCTCCTTTGAATGCTGCCATCCAAGGATTCCTGCTGGGAACGGATGGACTTGAGAGGACTACTCTCAGTCCCACCGGGCCTCCTTCATGCTTGTCCTTCCTTTGCAGAGAGATTCTCACACACCATCTAGAGCAAATGTGTGTACCCAGAAGCCTCATAGAATGGGAGTGCCTGAGCTAATTCCAGACCAGAGAGGTGTTTATACAGGCCCTGTCCAGCCATCTGCATTCACAAGAAGCTCACACTTTTGAAGGAGACCTTTCTAACCATTTGTCGTTGATTGAGGGAAGACTGGCTAGAACACAGGAGTCAAGGTAATTCCTGTAATTCACGAGCACTTCTCAACTCCCTGACACTAAATATACTACTCTGAGAATATCTATACAGGTGAATGCTGAGACACCAAATCCTTCTCTTAGGGCTTGCTCTTAGGGAGAAAAGCCACGAGGTCAGTAGCAATGACCAAGATAATTCAACTTTTCAGCACTGTCTTCAACCAAACCTGCTTAAATGTTCAAACTCCAACAAGATGGCTCAGCTCCCACATGCATGTACACAGAAACCCAGGAAAACAACAAAGTGCCTTTGCACATAAAAGCATCTTATACATTAATAAAAATGAACTTTTCATAACAAAGGTAGAAGATATCTTTTAGTATCGTAAGCATGCCAACCCTGAGGGAAGTATTAAGGTGACTCCAGGTGCAAGTTAGTGAACTATAAATGAAATTAAAGCACACAGATGTCCATGTATTAAAATATTTTAGTGATTATTCTTAATTGAGGGAATATAATTGTTGCATAGAAAATGCCCAGCCCTGTGTGTACTTCATACCTACTGTTATAGACTGAATCTGAAATGTCTCCTACCATATCCTTTGTTAAAGAGTTGGTTCCGCAGGGCGGTGGTGGTGCACGCCTTTAATCCCAGCACTCGGGAGGCAGAGCCAGGCGGATCTCTGTGAGTTCGAGACCAGCCTGGGCTACCAAGTGAGTCCCAGGAAAGGCGCAAAGCTGCACAGAGAAACCCTGTCTCGAAAAACCAAAAAAAAAAAAAAAGAGTTGGTTCCTAGCTCTTGCAGACTGGGAAGTAGGGCCTACTCAGAAGAAATGATTTCCTGAATGCTGAATCTTGCCCTGGCCTGCTCACCCACCCCACTGCCTGTATCTATCTCCTATCTACCTACAGGTGAGCAGTGTTGTTCCACCACAGGCACATCACTATGATGTTTGACCTCACCCTGTATGATCACAAATGCAATAGATCCATGTGACATGGACCTCTGCATTAGTGAGTCAAAATTAATCTTTTGTTCCTTACATTGTCTTGCCTGGGTATTTTCAACCATGATGAAAAACTCTAACATACTCTCTACATATGATGCACTGAATAGTTGGCATTCCCACAATTTATAATTTGATGATCTCTTATAGCTCTTTGGAGACTAAAATGTCATCATGCCAAAAATCCATGCCCATACCAGAAAACGTTCTGAATCAGGTGTGAGGTGGCAGTATCCATGACCAATAAAGAAAGCGAGGCCTTCAGAGGTGTGAAAGTGGGAAATAGGGCTAGAGGCGATGTTATCAGAGTTCTAAAAATGAGCATCAGGTAAAGTTGTGGAAAGAAAGCAGGAACTCCTGAAGCTTAGATCCCTCATAACCCCTAAAACAATATTTGCTTGAGTGAGTGAATACATAAATAAATAAGTTTATGAGAAAAAGAAAGAGAATCAATAAGATCACTGGAGGTACTATCACCTAATAGGGAGACCAGTATCACCACATCTATTATATACCAATCAGTTAAAAATGATGCTAAGAGACACAGGAGCAAAAACTACATATTTTTAAATTATCATGTGAGTTCACTTGAACTCATTACTGGTACTCCAGAAAACACATTACCTTCAATTCGGCTCTCAAGGTGACAAATTGCCTTTGTAATCTTGCAGAAGGTAATCAGAATCAGCAAGGAATGAGTCCACGGACGTCTAATCAAGGCACATTCTAAAAAGCTTAGAGGCCACCTGTGCTGTCTAGGCTTCAGCTTGGTAAGTCAACCCCATCCTGCCTCGTGCTAGAGAAGCAGATCCACACTCACTCCTTGTCATCACTGGTAAGATGTATCCCCTTCACTTGTCATAAAGCCTGTGTGTCTAACAGTACTGCGAATGGGATCAAAATGGGGGAAACTAATGCATTATAAACTAAAGTAGTTCTCTCTTCATGAGTGATGGAGAGTCCAACATAAAGATGATCTTCTGATGTAGCCAACTCTTCTCCCATATTGGATTTATTTCCTCCCAACCTAAGTCTAACCAGAGCCACAAAAGATGCTTCTTTTGATTTTATTTTAAATAGGATTTCTAATAAGGTATAGTTTATACAGAACAAAATGAAAAGTCTAAATTGCTGACCCATACCTAACATGGACAAGCCACTAACATACTCTATTGAGTAAAGAAAGGAGACTCTAAGGAATGGGAATAGTGCTGTGCACTTATGCAAAGTTCAGAAAGCGGAAACACTGATGCATGGTGATATTTGTTTTTAATTGAGGTTATCTAAACTTCCTTCTCCTTGAAGACACCAGTGACTATTCATTTGGTTTAATTTGCACAAGAATCATTCCTTCCTTAAATGCATACTTGACATGACCTCTAAAATTACTCCATAAAGTAATAATGCAGAAAATGGATTGTACTCAAGGCTAACATTCAGTCTCTTCTACTTCTTATGTCAAAAACTGCGAAAATCAAAGATTTCTCACTAGGGTGAGTCTATCACAATATCCTATATAAAGGCTTCATTGCACAGATGGGCGCAGGAGGTTAAGCAGAAATCGACACCTACAAAGCCTCAATCTGTCTTCCAAGTCATAATTCTCATTACCTCATCCAAAGGCCCCCACTCAGTCTTGCTGAGTACAGTACATAAGACTCCCCAAGTTCCAACTGATTTCCAAGTTGGATCACTGTGTACTTCCCTGAAGAACAGTTTAGCAGAGAAAGAGTCCAGGCAAGTATGAGAAATGTCTATTTTCTTCATAGAGATTTACTTAGTGGTCCTCAACCTTTCTAATGCTGCGACCCTTTAACACAGTTCCTCATGTTGTGGGGACCCCCACACATAAAATTATTTTCATTGCTACTCCATAACTGTAATTTTATTATTACTGTTATGAATTTTAATGTAAATATTTTTGGAGACAGAGGCTTTCCAAAGGGGTTACAACCCACAGGTTGAGAACCACTGACTTAGAATCTCACCAATGTCATCTAAGGGAAATCCACAACCACCACCTTATAAACACTGAAGTGACAGGACTTGGATCTGGGCTCTCATTTAATTTGGGCACTCCTGCTTATAGTGATTTGTGTCTTCTATAATACAGGTTTAAAGCCAAATAAAATGATACAGATACTTACACAGAGTGCAAAGCCAAGTTGAAAACTATACTGTGGAAAGTTATTGACACCACAGTAAAAATTCCAGCTACTTCATTCATTCTTTTAAGATTCTATTTTGAACTACGCACAGATCTTCCAGTTAGCTCGCTAAATATGTCATCCTCTTAAGGTATGTGCCCTCATGTCCACCACCGCGCTTCTCGCTGGCCCTTACCTGTATCCCTGACAGATGAATATCGGACCCGCATATCATTTGGACATTCTTACAATAATTGTTCTAGTGTCATGTGTTAATGGGTTCTTCTTCAGTCTGTCCATTAACTATTTGCCATTATAAGTCTTATCTCACTCCAAAGTACTCAAGGCCAGAAGTCAAGTCTTTTAATACTAAGCCTCAGTATTCTCCTCTGTAAATTGGACATAACAGCAATCTATTCTAGTTGTGGCAAATATTAGGTGTGATTGATTGAAGTATGTTTGTCCCAGTGCCTAGCCTATTTCCATTTTAGTAAGCCCCTCTCAGCCAGTATGCTTTATTGAATATATTATTCACTGAAAGGGTAACACTGAATGATTTGCCTCAAAAAAATGGGTAGAGAACCGTTTCCCAGAAAAGATATGAATATTGATAATACTGCATTAAGAACTCATTGTATTCACAGATTTAGGTCCGTGGAAGAACTGTAGGATACTTAATGTTTAGGAGATGCCTGATCTAACTCAAATTCCTTCTATCAGCATCCATTCTGACAAGAACTTCCTACCCATACCCCAATGTCTACAAAGAGAGCTGTCTCAAGGCAGCTCTTTCCAAAGGGTCTGCCTCTTCATTGGAAGCAGCCCCTCTTCATGCTGATATTTACATTCTCAAGTTTAGGGAATACTGATGGAACGAATCAATACTTTCTCCTCACTAAACTCTACAGAGGTGACTGAAGTTGAAGACTGTCAGGTGCCCTGGAGTTTGACATGCAGCTGATGCCAAGCATGTGGAGTTAGCGAGGCCATTGCTCACTCCCGGCCTTCGCTCAAGTGAGTCTCTCTTATTTCACCGCTCAGAATATTTTCTCAGGCCATTCAGCACTGTCTTAAAAGACTGGGTTAATAATCTTTGAATGTATATTATTGGCCCAGAAAGTCTGGCTTTGGCAACCCCTGGAGACACAAAGAGACAAATACGATCATTCTGAAGAGGACTAGGCTGTTGCTGGGGAATGAGCGTCCTCTACTATCCAAGTGGAGTTATTTTTATATCTGGTTCCACAAATAGATTCTACCAACTCATTTTGTTTGCAGTAAAACTGAAATACTACTGCTAATTATTTTTATCACCAACCCTCATCTTCTCAGGCTCATGGCTCAGTGAATAGATATATTTTTCAAAAATCAATATTTAATAAAGTTATCAGACTCAGTGTCCTAAATTGTGTCTCCTTACTCCTGCCTACTTCACGGAGAAGCAGAAAGAACTGTTGCCTTCTGCTGCCCATTCACAGGCAGGTCCTCCCTTCAGAAACAAGATTCCTTCCAGCAGTTGGCTCTCCTATACTCCAAGCATTTCTTTTTCTTCTAAAATAGTAACCATTTCCAAGTGCCCACAGCAAGATGGAGAGTTGTTTAGCTAACCATTCCCAACTGTATCCTAAGGTATGCAGAACACCATGACTATTGAATCCCTCTCTACCATTCCTCTGAAGCCTGCTCATGCCAACTGTAAAGGAAAAGCCCTTGTCTTTTATAGCATCAGTAACTATTTCACCATACCAAAAATGCTTATGAAAATCCCAACACAAGATGTAAGACTTTGTTATAATTACTTTTGTTTTTCGAAATTATAGTTACATCAATTCCCCCTTCCCTGTCCTCCCTCCAAACCTTTCCATATATCCCTCCTTGTTCTCTTCCAAATCCATGATCTCTTTTTAAATTATTTATTGTCACATACATTTATGTAGATACATTTATATCCGTAAATACAAAAATACAAACTGCTGAGACTTTTTCAAGAACTATTTTCAGGAAAAATACGCAAAAAAAAAAAAAAAAAAAAGAATTTAAAAGATACTTTGATGGTCTTAAACATTCTGCTCCTTGAACTACCTATACTTTCAACATTTTGTTTTAGCAAAATAGTATTTATAAAGACACAAAAGCAATTCCATGCAGGAGAGCCAACTGCAAGTGTGACTCGGTCGCTAGGGAGGTTGCTGGACCACTGCATTGTGTAATAGGCCATGGACTTCCAAGTTATACCTTTGGCATTTATCACACAGAAGACACAGTGAGGCTAATGGCAACAATGAGGATAATGGCAGAAATGTTATTCAACTGTCCTAGGACAGGGGATATGGGAACCATTTTCGATGAGCTATATTATTGAGCATAATAGTATCCCTATTATGTATGCCATTTTAGCATCCCGTTTTGCAGATGTTGCAAGAACGAACTTGCCAGAATCATTGTGTCAGTGTCAGGGTGAGTTTTCAAACATTGAGGGGCCCCATATGTGACCACTAAACTTCCTTTCCTGTGACTTCTATGGTCCCACAACAGAGACCACACTGGAATGTTGATACTGTGAAAGTGAAGATACAAGAACTGAAAATGGTTTGGGGGGCAGCTAGCTTACCCGAAGAGTAACTACATCAATGAAGTAAACTGGTCTTTACTAGGTGGCTGTACTAGGAAGCTATTCTGATTCTGTTAAACTCCCTAAATTTTCAACTCCGTACAAAATGACTAGCCCTGGAAAAGAGAGTAATGTCATTCAGGATATAACAGATGAATATTAACTTTTTGTTTATTTTCTTTTGTTGTTTAGCATCAAGCATTTTATAGTTATGTTGTTTCAACTCACCACTATGATCTGGTAAGTGTCTTAATTCTGCAGGTTTATAAATAATACAATTGTGTGTTTCAAACTAATAGCAACAGCTTTTAAGAAAGTGATGGACATGAAGAAATTGTTTAATAAATAATGAAATGATTATAATTGCAATCTACCACAACTTTAACATGATAGAAAATTTCCATTTTGAACAATTTATTCACAGACATTTGATTTCCATGAAATTAGAAAAGTGACCTCAAGATCAAGAAATCACACCATATACCGAGCATAGGAATTTCTTTGTTAATTTCATAGCTGACTGTGAATAAAAATTTCTGAGGCAAAGATAGTATTAACTTTAACTTCAAATATTGATTGTTCAGTTGCTACCTAACTGAACATAGATATTTCCCTCATATTTTAGACTGTATCATTTCAGTGTGTTTAATTCTGCCTCAGAAGTCAATGGGAACATTGTGTTTTGATTTTGCTATTTAAAATCCCATCACAGTATCTCTCAGAGATGACTAATTTTCATTTTAAATAGTCTTAAAATAAGACCAAATTATTGGATTTTCTTTTAAATTTTTAGGCTTTAAAATGTCTTTCGGGATACTATGGCTGTATTTAGTCTATTTTGTAGAAAATACTATTTAAAAGGTGTGGAGGCTTTGAGCTGAAATAATTTTGTAATAAAATTCTTTATGTGCAATCAAAGATGTATGTAAACTGGAAGAAAATATTTGATAGGTACCCATTTAGACACAAATTAAAGAATACTCAGTATAAATCATGAAGTTTGGGCTACAATTCCCCAGCTAACACATAAACATTGTAACCTTTTACTTGAAAAGGAAAGTAATTCAAAATCAAGTGCTGTTGTGTTGCTACCAATGGTTTGGACCTTGGCAATCATAATTAAATGACTACTGGTCATCTTTCCTGGAAGGAAAAGCATCCTAAAACTGGCATACTTCTATTAAATTAGTTTTTGTCAGTTTTGCCATAGAAGTGAGAATTTAGGACTCAATATTTTCAAAAAATTATAATTGTCATATGGTAAAGCTTGAAGCCTATCTAACCAGGAATACAATATCAATAGAAGTTCTTTTAAATCATGCAAGTATTAAGTATCCTTTGGTTTAATAACATGCTTTCTATAGAGCTGTATTTTATTGACTTAAATGGCTTCACTAGAATATGAATTCTTAAGTATTTCAAAGTATATTCAAAACTAACATGACATGACCTCACAAAAAAATGGAGCTTAGTCTGTTAAAACATCTATGACACATACATAAAGGACATGCCTCCAATGCTACTATCAGTTTTACTTTAATTTTTACTAAGGAAAAAGAGTCATTTCTATGTGCATACATCATTCCAAGCTTCTCTGGGTTTCCTACAGAGCACAGTGTCTTTCTAGTGCCATCACTTATTACCCAATAACATCTCTCAAAACGCCTTATGATGTAAATATCCTAGTAAAGTAAGTATTTTACTAATATTCTTAATTTGTAACTTACCTTGACAGTTGCCTTCATTCTTGAAGGATGGTTTCACTGAACACAGAACTCTATATTCACAAGGTTTTCTATCATTTATCACTGCCCCCTGGCTGGCATACATTCTAACAAGCAATTAGCAACATTTGGGTCATTGGTCACCATTCCATAACTTATTTTCTCTGCTTCCTTCCAAACTTTTCCCTTTCATTTTTCAATAATCTCACCTTTGATTCTCATGGTTGTGCGTTTTGTAGCAATTCTGTTGAAATTTGCTGAATTTATTGAATCCATAAATATATGGCTGTCATTTCCTTCAAAAAGAAAACCAAGCCTAATCTTTTCATCGTATCTTAGACAAGTGCCTATCCTGGATCTGAGATGAGTTATTTCCCACAGTAAAGAGGCCCTGCTTGTGTTTCTCTCAGTTTTTTGCTTTTTAAAAATCTTACATTCTTCAGTTTGGACAGTTACAACGTTACCAACTTCCAAGTTCACTGTCCCTGTGTCCATCACTTCCAGTCTGCTAAAACTGTTTGTTGAACACTGTCATGTCAGAGGTCACATTTGGCGTACCGTAATTTTCATGGTGTTATTTCTTTTCATTAACAGTGTTGTACATGTATATAGTGAAATTTTGGTCCTTTTTAGTTTTCATTATCTTCTCTCAGCCGCTTCTTTTGGCAGTTCACAGCCTTCCTTTGTGCAGCAAGCCCCTATGCTTTGAGGTCTTACTTCATCCTCACTGACTTTAATTATATGTGTTTGTATAAGCACAAATGTTTTTTCCCCGAAATACTGTCAACTTCTCAGTTAGTGTTTGCACCGCTAGAAAACTGGCACCATTCCTCACAGCATCCACTGAATACTTGTAATCCCTTAGGGATGAGTGGGGCCACACGATCTCCTCCTCTTCATCATTGCCTGATGAAATATTCACAGACCCAGTTTGTGGCAGGTCTTATACAGGTACCTACAACTGTAGTGAGTTTATGAAGACAATCACGTCCTGAAGGCAAAGGTTTTCGACACATCTCCTCATTCCCTGGCACTTACATTTTTTACACCTCCTCTCCCATGAAGTTCCCTGAGCCTTGGGATAAGTGATATGCATGCCGCATTTAGGGCCAAGTACTCCAAGTAACTTATTCTTGCATCATGACCAGTTAGTTATACATCTCTGCATTACCTCCATCCACTCCAAAAAAGAAGCGTGTCTGATGAAAGACACAAGAACCATTTATCTATGGGTAGAGACAGAAGTACTTATTTAGAAGGCAGTTTGACATCATATATATTTAGCAAAGTACCTGCTGTGGGTTCTCACACTAGGGACTGTGATCTCCCTAGCTACAGCATCTTGCAAAAGTTTACAGTACCAGGCATGAGATCCCACCTGTGGAACAGGCCTAAAATTCAATCAGAAAGGAGTTGGCTGTCCCCATGATAGTCATGTTTTGCCGGAGGACATATCTGGTGCGACTATATTTTGAAGGGTGAACAACTGGTTAGGACTATTGAGGGTCCCAGCAGTTAGCAGAGTGAATAGCTGTTCTGGCACTGTTCTGTTTTTAAAAGTTTTCTGGTGATGTATGCTATCCTTTAATTCACTGTAATTATGTTTCCTTTAGCCATTCATCATAGTCTACCTTAAAATCTTTCTCTGCTAATGTCAACACCTCTAAAGTTATTTTTCATGAGAAGAACTACATGATTCTGGATCTTTACAAAAGGAAAAACATTGCTTTTGGTTATAGCCATTGTTCTGTTATAAAGTTTGTATACTTTGTAAAATTAAATAGAAAGGTATTGTTTGTTATTATCTTAGCAGAGCTTAATTGGGCTCAACCCACAAACTCATCTCCTAGGTTGCATTTGATGTTCTTGAGTTCTATTCTTAAGCAGGCTGTGTTGAATCAGCCCTACGTATACAGAGCTTATGGATCAGGTAGAGATTTGAGAAGAGCTTATGTGTACTATCTGAGACTTCTCTGCAGTTATCAGCTATCTGGGTTTGTTCTTCAGATTTTCCAGTGACCATGGTTGTCCAAAATCTGTTCTCTGCTTCTTTGGGACAGAAAGACAAGTTTCTCACTAGACTTTTTAGGCACTGTATGTTGTACTTAACCTGTGGACTGGCTCAGTTTAAATGTTGTAAAATGGGAAAATTCCCTCTATGTTCTTTTCTTCATCTTAATAGCACCTTCTCTCTAAAATATGGCTGGTCTTATATGTCTCGACTTACTCATTTTCCAGTTTCTCTTGGGGGTTATTGTTTGCATCTCAAGCAGACCTTATGGTTGTTAACTACAAGAGTCTTGATTTCTTAGGACCTTACTTAGCTGTGCCATTTCCCTAAGACATTGTGTCCCAGGGGACCACATCTGAGAGACAAATCTGTTGGACCTAAAGTTTCACAGACTCTTGAGTCCACAATGCTGCGTACATTAAAAGATTAATTTTAGGACGAAAAAAAAAGACAAGGGATAAATCTAGAGAATTTTGAAATGGTAATCACTGATATATTTACAGATAATTCATTCAACCAATGTTTCCTGAGGCCTCTAACGCCTTCAATGAATGATATACTCTGTTAGACACTGACCAAACAATTGGGAATGAGACAGACACTGACCTCCGAGTCTACCGTCTAGCAGTGGGTATAAATATTTCTCTAATGATTACAAAGTTACTCTAGCATAAGCTGGAACATGCTCTAAATTAACAGTGCAGAATGTCACTGGATACAGAATGGAGGCAAGTGAGAAAGAGGCTTTGAACAGCACAATAGAACTGATGGAAACTTATTCTGCAAAGGATATTGATAGCATCCTTCAAGGAGAAAGATCTGTTAGAAGGAAAGGGTCAGCATTGTTTATGGATATGGAAACATGGCTGAAATATCTGCTATCAACATATGAGAAAGAAATTGGAATCAAAAGCCAATCAATCAGTCAGGACTCATGTGAAAGTATTCACATCAATAGGAGGAGCAATGGGAAATGGTTAAAAAGTTTTAGTGAGAAAGTGACATGGTTGGCTTGACAGTTTTGTTTGGATAAACAATGCAGTTGCCAGTACGACCTTCCAGGGACCAGGCTGCTGGTTTGCCATAATTTTCCAAATATGTAATTGAAATCTGCTTTAATAAAGGGCGACAAGGTCAATCCCAATGGACCACACTTTCATAATTATTTTATGATTACAGAAAGAAACAGAACTAATGCTGGCTGTACTATTGCGTAGTCTGTAATTTTCAGGCTCTTCTATGCTCCACACCAGAGTTCTAGAAAGCATATGTACTCTCCTTCAAAACATTGAGTAGACATCCAAAATATCTTCACCATAAGAATGTAGAGTTGCAATGTATATAAGGTCTCACTTATCATACAATATGAATATGCTTTTAACATGTACTGCAGGTCAAAATTTCAGGCATGAAGAATTATTTCAGTAAGTGTTCACATATAGTATTGTGATGTTTAGTAATGTCGACAGGGATAGAACTACATAGGAGTAAAAAATCTGGGCATTCTTATGATGAAAAATCTGCACTGATTTGATTAAGGTAGGGAGACCCACCCTAAATGAAGATGGTACTATTCTATTGGTTGTGGTCCCAGACTGAATATAGAAGGGGAAGCGGTCTTAGCATCAACATTCATCTATCTCTATTTCTTCTTCTTTCTTTAATTAATTAATTGATTGACTAGTATATTTCACATGCATAGGTGTTTTGCATACATGCCTACTATGTGCATCACATGTGTGCTTCCTACCCATGGATGTCATAAGAGTGTAATGCATTCCCTAGGACTGAAGTTATAAATGGTTGTGAGCCTCCATGGGGGAGCTGGGAATTGAACCAGGGTAGTCTGGAAGAGCAGCCTGTTTTTTAACTGAAGGACTCTCTCTCCAGCCCCCATCTCTGTTTCTTAAGTACAGCAACAATGTGACTAATTTCACACCCTTGCTGCCATACCATCCTCACGATGATGGACTCTACCCCTAAACTGTGAGCCAAAGATAAATGTTTCCTTCCTTATGTGGCTTTTGTCAGGCATTTTATCATAGCAATGAGACACATAACTAATGTAACTACATTCTATATAAACTGATACAGCTGAAGTTTTCTTGGTCCTGTTCGGCTCCCATGGCCCTATGGCTGCTTGGACCCAAGTAAACACATAGTAATTAAAACTGCTTAGCCATTAGCTCAGGCTAACTATTGACTAGCTCTTACACTTAAATTAACCCATAATTCTTATTTATATTTAGCCATGTGGCTTGGTACCTTTTCTCAGTTCTGCCTTCACATCTTGCTTCCTCTGTACCTGGCTGGTGACTCCTAACTCAGCCTTCCTATTCCCAGAATTCTCCTCTCTCCTTATCCCACCTACACTATACTTCCTGCCTGGCTACTGGCCAATCAGCATTTTATTTATCAACCAAATCAGAGCAACATACATTCACAGCATACAGAACGACATTCCCATCAAACTGATGTGCAAAAATCACCTTTGAGGCCGGGCGGTGGTGGCGCACGCCTTTAATCCCAGCACTCGGGAGGCAGAGCCAGGTGGATCTCTGTGAGTTCGAGGCCAGCCTGGTCTCCAAAGCGAGTTCCAGGAAAGGCGCAAAGCTACACAGAGAAACCCTGTCTCGAAAAACCAAAAAAAAAAAAAAAAAAAAAAAAAAAAAAAAATCACCTTTGAACATCTAGCCAGCTGTTCTCAACCTGTGGGTTGGGACTCCTTTGGGGCTCTCATATCAGGTATCCCGTGTATCAGATATTTACATTACAATTCATAACAGTAGCAAAATTACAGTTATGAAGTAGCAAAAAAATAATTTAATGGTTGGGGGTTATCACAACATGAGGAAGTGTACTGAAGGGTTGCAGCATTAGGAAAGTTGAGAACCACTGCTCTAGCCAGTCAAATAAGAACAGTAATGTTTTTATATAAAAAAAAAAAGACTCAATGTTTTAGGAATCTTGTTAATAAATGACCCTGTGACAGGCATCTTTTTTTCTAATTCTAATTCAAATATAGATTCATGAGTAGGAAAAAAAACCCACAGAATATTGTCAGTAGACTTTTCTCTGGAGGAAAGAGCTCCCACAGATCCACTTCCCCTTTACAGGGCTTCTCTCTTTTGGCCTCTTGCTTGCTGCATCAGAAATGCTTAACACCCAGGGCAATGAATCACAGTCTGCATCATGATAAGTGAGACATTGATCGCTACTAAAAAGTGAGAATATTCTGAAAAGGAGGTGGGGAAGAAGAATGGCCGTGTGTGAAGAAACTTCCTTAAGGATGAATGTTAGGAAAGCGTACATAGGAATCTGAAAAAAAAAATGATTTCTTTAAAACACTTTCACAAAACTCTGGATGGTGTTTGTATATGTCTAAGTAAACACAACACTTAGAAAACAAACATCTTCTCCAACCCTCTTCCAGTATGTGGGAAAGCAATCTAGATTGAAGCATTTACTTCAGCATTTGTAGAGATGTGAAAAGTCCTAAAATATCAATAATGATCATTGGAAGAATATCTCCAAGACTAAAGGCTGACTATCCACTCTACACATGAGGAAACTGAGACTCAAAGATCGAAAATAATATGAACCTGATTGTCAAAGCTGTTCATAGTTTGAATGGAGGTTCAACAGCAAATAGATCTAGGATTATCTATTGTGCTGGCTCATTTCATGCCAACTTGGCACAGAATAGAATCATTTGAGAGATGAGAACTTCAATGGAGAAAATGCCTCCATCCGATCTGCCTGTCGGCAAGTCTGTGGTGCAATTTCTTAATTAGTTATTTTTGTGGGAGGGCCTAGCCCATTATGGGTGGTGCCAGCCTGGGGCTGGTCATACTAAATTCTATAAAGCAGGCTGAGGAAGTTAGTAAACAGCACCATTCCATGGCCTCTGCATCCGCTCCTGCTGCCTGTTTGAGTTCCTGCCCTGACTTCCTTCAACAAGGAACTATGATGTGGAAGTGTAAGCCAAATAATTCCGTTCCTTCCCAACTTGCTTTTGGTCATGGTATTGATCATAGCAATAGAAACTCTGACTAGGACACCCATAAATAAAGCTATTTCCTTCATCATCTACCTGTTTGTTATAGGATGTTAAGCCCCTCATTCATTCTTGGAATTAGGAGGATACTATGCTAGTATAGACACGTGTCAGACCTTAAGAAGATACAACATATGAATATATAAAGTTTAAATTAGGGAACAAAATGTGTACAGTGGGTGCCAAAGAAAGAGTCCTATGTTTTGGGAAAGCTTAAAGGGTCCATTTTATTTTCTCATACATAAGATGAGAAAATATCCTTATCTTTGAATTGTTTTCCAAGACCAAAACACTGTCTATCAAACATGGACCAGTAGATGAATGTCTTTCTAGTATTACCTAACTTCCCCTACATGAAGTTCTTTTTTATTGTAATGTTGTTTTGAAAATAGATTCTTCTCTAATACAATACATCCTGACCACAGTTTCCCCTCCCTCCAGTTCTGCCACCTACTCTCTTCCCCAGATCCATCCCAGCTCAATTTCCCTTAAAAGAGCAGAACTCCAGGTGGGACAGCCAAACACAGTAAAACAAGATACAATAAGGTAATGCAAAAGCCTCAGATTGAGGCTAGACAAGTCCTAGTCAATGGGAGCAAAAAAGTCCCAAGAGTAGGCAAATGAATCAGAGACACACCTGCTCCCACTGTTAGGAGTCCCACAAAACCACCAAGCTAGCAGCCATAACTTAAACACAGAGGACCTGGAGCAGACCCATGCAGACCCCGTACCTGCCACTTCAGTCTCTGTGAGCCCATCTGAGCCCTGCTTTGTTGATTCAGAGAAGTTCTTTAGAGGAAAGGAAACTGAACCAGTCTCTGATATGGCAATCACCAACTCACTGAGGACCAGGATCCAAGCATCTGCTACCACTGGCTTTTATCTTACCACAGAAGAGGGCAACGCATCGTAGCTATACAGACAACTTTCTAGATCAGGACGGGAAAATGACTTCAGGGCTCCAGGGACAGAAAGGGAGTGGAAGAAAAGCTTCCAAAGATACTTATGAAGATGAACCAGATATCTTTAAAACTTAGAACACCTCCCTAAATTCCTCAAAAACAATTCCAGACAATCTGTACTCCAACACTTACATAGTGTGTAGAATATCCACAAGACCATGTGAGAATCAGGTATTTGCTTGAAAGTCATAATGAAGAGTTCACCCCTGCGCCCCACCCCACCCCCACACATACACTCCAAACTCTCTCAGTATTTTCTCTGTTTGTGATACTGACCCTCAACTGTCCCCTTATATTCTTACTGGGATGTTTTTCTTCCATTCATTCTGTGAACTCGGTGAGGGAAAGAACAGCCTCATTGTTGTTTCCTACTCAAAATGAGCACAGAATAAACGCTCATTTTACTCAAGACCATGAAACCACCTGGGCTCGCGGATATAATATAAAACTAAGCATTTCTGCACTGTGAAGATGGCTCAGCTGTTAAGAGCACTGGTTGCCCTTTCAGAGAGGGCCAGTTTGATTTCTAGCACCCATCCAGCAGCTCACAAATATCAGTACCTCCAGTTGCAGGGGATCCAATTCCTTCTTCTAGCTTCCACGAGATCTGCATGCATGTGGTGCACAGACATTCATACAGGCAAACACTCATACATAGGGGTTGGTTACAGGATCCAGGAGAGATGAGGTACCATCCAGTGGAGAACTCTGGCTTGGTGTCCCATCCAGCTTCCAGGACCACGAGGTATCCAGAAGGGTCAAACATGTACTCACCTTGAGTCTTAAGGGGCTCCCTCTCAGCCATGGCCCAAGGGCAAGTCAGTCCCAGGGGCAGGTGTGACAGTTACCTGCTGTCACTCTAGGAGCAGTGTTTCAAGGTCAAAGCTGGAGCAGCTACCCACTAACATACACATAAAATAAAAATAAATATGTATTTTAAAAATAAGTGTTAATTATTATTGCCCTAACTTGGCTTCAAGACAGAAGACTAGTTTCACACAAGCATGATTCCCATTTCTCAGTTTATGCCCTCATACATCTAGTGTCAATCATAATGTGTATTTTGAAAGTGACTTCTTGATTGTTCGCTGATATCATTTCTCTATCAGGTTAAACCGAAGCCTAACAATGTCAGTGAACTCCACTAGACTGCCACTCAAGGCTCAGGGAACCAAGCAAATCGGGTTATTTTCTTAACTATATCGCTGTGGCTTGGGAAAATGTTAGCCTGGCGTGAACCCAAAGCAAATGTTTGAGATGAGCTTGAGTCTCTAAAAAAGGTTCTGATTCACAGGAGAATATCAGGTGTCCCCCTTTTATGTAATCTTAGACCACACGTCACTTTGCGACCAACTCCCAATGTAGTTTGTGGTCTCTGTGCACAGGAGAAAGTTTTGCTTCCAAATCTTTCAAGTCCCAGGCTCTACTTTTTCCTGGTGTGTGATAGGTACATTGTCTTCCAATTGGACAATCACCCCATTCATCTACTCTTTTATATTGAACTCTGGTTAGCTGTACTCTAACACCCTGGAGTCTGGGCTCTTCTTTGGCAGAACCTGGCCCTGCTTCCTCAGTAATAGAATTAGGTATAATCACTGCATTTCAATATTAAACAAGCTGTGGAAGATTTTCACTTTTCTTCCACAAAGGAGAAATGAAATCTTGACATACTTAATACGTGGTTTTTTGTTTCCAGTCCAATTTCTGTTTATTACATTTTAATGCATATTAGTAAATGCAAAATAAGTTCTCGAAAGAAAAAAAAATAACTGTAGCTTACTGAGTATTAAGGATGACAAAGTGTAAGACTAATTGAACTCCATAAGGGACTTAAAGATAATTTTAAATGATAAATGCTCTGGCCCCTCTCCTTATTATTCTCCTTATTATTTGAGAAAGAGCTGGGGCACTTGGCAAGGAGTGGAAGGAAACAATGAGACTAAGATAAAACATTTGGTTGAGTGCACAGGAAGCTCTCTTAAGAAAGCATTGATTGTATTTGCTCCTTTCTCTGATAGGCACAGTGCTGGCTCTGAACCTCAGAGACACAGTTTCAGTCTTCCCCAAGAAGAAGCATAAAAAACCAAGGGTGCAAGGCCATCCAAGAGCCTTTGCAACTTTCTGCCTGATCCCAATATAAGCAGGGTGTTGCTAAGGGGCTGTGGCACTCTTGGGCAGTATGGGGAGCTGTGCCCATCTCTTCAGACTCCGAGACTATTTGCATTGCCAAGTCAAGACTCTGAATGGTCCAAAATTCACAGACGCTGGGAAATAAGCAGATAGCCAAGTAATTACAGCAGGGTATGTTGAGGGGGAATTATTTTATACTAAATTACTATATCCTTCTAAATGAATGGGATTATTTCTGGGGGAAAAAGAGAGAAAGAATTATGTTTACCCAAGTGGAAAGTTTTATTTTCAACCATAAGCTGGGGCTTCATATCCCATTAAGTAGCTAAGGGAAATAACTCTTTTAGCCTGTTCTTTTCCCTGTCAGGTTCGATTTAAATGAAATAGGAGGAAAATTAAATGGAGCTACAGGTTAAAAGGAGTCTAGCTTTCCAAACCAGAACATTTCTGTGGCTGTTTTGATGCAATCAGCACCTGGGGGAAGAACTGTGTGCTCTGTAAGGACTAGTAAACACTGTGGAGGCTACGCAAGACTGCAAGAGCCTCTACAGGACAGTCGTTAAGACTCTGACCTTGCCTGAGATCATCACTAGCATTCCTTCTGCTAGTGAAGAATGTGGCCCAAATTCATTCTCAACAGAAGATACCATGAAACATTGAGACTTCCACACACAAGCCTGGAGGCTACATATTAGGAAGGAAAGTGATCCCTACTATGTTCAAGCCATGAACCTAAATCAGTCAGCTCCGCCTGTAACCACATGCTGGGTCCCATTATAGAAAACTCAGGCAGGCAGAACTTCCTAGGACTAAGAACTGTGTAAACAGCAGCAACAGCAATAGGAGCAGGCAGAACTCAAAACTCCCCAGGATGCAAGGGTGGATTTAGGTGACCTACAGCAATGCGGTATGCTGCACATGCTAGGAACTTCGAATCTGCTGTCTCCTTCCGACCTACTGCCAGAGGGACCACCACATGGGTCTGTGCTGGTGACATATTCTCCCCCACTGAGGTTTTTACAAATGAAAATCTACAGTAAGATACTTCAATAGCTATAGCCAAGAGAATACGTATTCCTTAAACAGTTATGACATCATTAGCCTTAGTTCAATTCCTGATGGCCAATATCTTGATGAAAAATAAATAATACTCAGAGAAAAGATAGCTCTATATGCATGACTCCACTAGCCTTTGTTCCCTGATGCCAGTGTTACTCTTAAACCTTAAATAATAGTACATTTTCAGATAAGTTTAGGGATCTTTCCCCCATAGGAGTCACCCAGCTAAATATATTAAACACCTTCGTAGACACACACACACACACACACACACACACACACACACAGAGAGAGAGAGAGAGAGAGAGAGAGAGAGAGAGAGAGAGAGAGAGAGAGAGACAGACAGACAGACAGACAGACAGACAGATAGGCAGACAGAGATAGAGGCTAACTCTTCCTTCTTCTCTATCTTATTCTTAAGAGCTATTTTTCTCAGTCCTCACTATGCTGGGCACCTTGTTATTATCCATTTTGTCAAGCATTTCCTCTGTGGTTTCAGACAGTTTGTGGGCCATTGCTTTGTATATGTTTTCTGATTTCTGTTTCCAAGACCTTGAACTGTATTTTAGCTGCAATGTTTCATGGTGAGATTTGTAGTTTATTTCCCCTTCCTTTCTGACAATGCCTTCTGACACTGAATGGAAAAAGAATCTCTAATGGAAGAGTCTCCCATGAAAACAAGGCAAAGAATAAAAATGAGGTATAACTATTGTAAAGAAAGTAGAAAATTCAGCATGAACCTAGTAGGTGTTATACTAACCAAAACTGAAAAAATAAAGTAAAGTTTCTGGTCAATGATGAAGACAAAAAAATCTTCTCATACAGTTTTGTATACAAAAGAAACCACAACTGAAATAAGAAATAGAGAATTTTTCTTCTTCCCACATGGCTAGTATTTTAATCTTTGCAATCAATCATAAAATCTATGTGAAAAACCAAACGGTTAAATTATTTTTAAAAGATGGTCTTCAAGGTTAGCAGACACTGAGATAAAAATAAATCATAGTTCAAGGAGTGCTGGAAATCAAGGCATCTTCTGCAAAGAGGAGGGAGATGTGTTTTAAGCGAGCTCTGAAGCCATATGGAGAGCCGATGAGGTGGGGAAATGTAAGCAGGATTTTTTTCCAGATGGTGGGCACTTGAGTTCACAAACTGAATTTTGTAGAGGCCAAAGACCCAGGGAAAAAGGATTTTGAGGCTGAACAGAAGTGCTTCTCAAGATTGAAGGAAATGAAGTATTCAATCACACTTGAGAGTCTAAAATTCAGGTCAGGCAGAAGAGGGTGATACATGAAGCCAGCAGGTGGTTTCCAAAAGTGTCCTCAGTTCAGGTAAGTTTCCAAAGAAGTTAAACAAAATCCACTGAGACTGGCAACAACAACTCCTTGTGATCCATTGGAATAAGAAAAAGTTGATCCACATGCAAAATTTGGCACATGAGTGAAAGGCATCGACGCTCTTCAACACATGACCTGGGGGCTGAGGAAATGGCTGTGGGTAAAGTGCTTGCCCCACAGTCTGCAGACCTGAGTTTATTAGATCCCAGCACTCACATAAAAAGCCAGAAGCAGACGTGCCAGGCTGTAACCACAGTGTTGGGATGTAGAGGAGAAAGATCCTTAGGGTTTGCTGACTATCTAGACTTATCAAAACAATGCATTCCAGGTTCCCCTAAAGACTGTATATCAAAGAATAGGTGAACCCTGACAGAATAAAAACCCCAGCACTGATTTCTAGGCTCCATAGGCATTCACACACACACATATGCCTACACACATGAGCATGTGAAAACACATCTCTACACAAACACACACACACATACAAACATACACAATATGTTCCACAAACCACCTACATTCAAATAAATTCCTCCTAGAAAAGGAACATTTTACCTTTAATTAAGGAGGTGGGATGGGAGATGAAGATCTTTTCATTGGCCCCCTCTCAATAGATCTTAATTCAAAGGCTTTGAATTGCCAAAGTGGCATGATTGCTGTAGCATTTTCCAGCCACCTAGAGTCATACTTTGGGGTTGCTGTATCCTGAGCCCCAAGAGACTATTTTAAATATACACCCCTCCCTCTAAGAGCAGAGTGACAGTGGCACACTTGGGCTTGGTCTGTCCGACACTTTAATGTTTGCATTGAGGGATTTGCAGATTTATGTTTACACCAGTTGCCAAGATTATAGGAAACGTAAATTTGGATGAATATCTATTTAACCCAAGTCAATGCTGTAAATTTCCTTTTACAGCTATTTTTGCATTTTTTTTGTTAGTAAGATTGTTAATTTTTATGTTCCTTGTCTCATATAGAATTAACAAGTAGAAGTGTTTAAAACTCCGAAGATGCTAAAACAAATGAGCTTGTTCGAGACCTGCAGATGGCAGATATTGTTTCTTCTATTTCCAGGAATTGCTTTCACTGAGATTTCTCCTACAGTAAGTCTATTACCTACTGAGTTGATACGCTGTCCTTAAAGGCCACTCAGAGCCGAAAGGGTAATGGTTGAAAATTCTTTTCACTGATTCATTGTAAAATGGAAAATGTAAAAATACTTTTCTTTTCATGAAGACAAATTACATTT
The DNA here is from genome assembly GCF_007827085.1 of Peromyscus californicus insignis. Classification (NCBI taxonomy): domain Eukaryota; kingdom Metazoa; phylum Chordata; class Mammalia; order Rodentia; family Cricetidae; genus Peromyscus; species Peromyscus californicus. The sequence goes on from NW_026294492.1 coordinate 16,814,502, forward strand.
TTAAATTCTCCTAATGAAGCAGCATTCATCACTGCTTGCTCATTTGTCTTTGCAGGGGGAGTTCTGGGGCAGAGATAAGAAGATTAATGTCTCTGAACTTTTCAACACATCGAGTTCAGTCATGGTCCTCCCCCAGTGAGCAGAATTAAGTCAATATCATTACTAACATCCTCAGTAACATTTATAGATTTACATTATGCTTCTATTCCTTTTTTTTTTTAGGTTTAGATAGTTCATCCTGATCCTACAGTTTGTGTTTCTAATTCACCAAGAATATAGACACAATTTCTCTAATCCTTGGTGAATGTAAATTTCTATTCAAAAGGGCTGGGATGGTAACATGGAAAGTTAATAATGCTCGAGGATTTTTAAAACAAATGAGGAAGAGTCCGCCACATGACCCAGTGGATAAAGGTGTTTAGCAGTTTGATTTTCACACTCCATGTAAAGATGTAATGCGTGACTTTACAAAGTTGTTCATTGGCTGCCACGTTTTCAACATGGAACACGTATACCTCCCGTACACACATCATGCATTGCATTCATGGCTTGCACACACACACACAATTTTATATATGGAAGAAACCCAGTTTTCTGTGGTTTGTCCTAAATATTATCCATCCATTGATCATTGTATATAAGCTAGACATTGATAGAGGCTCTGAAGAAACAAAGATAATACAGTAAACACCATCTTTCCTCAAAAGTCAAAATGGTTGGAAATGGAAACCAAGGAAACAACTGTGTGCTATACATGAGTGGCACAGTATTACTCAATGGGGGAAGAACAAACACCTTATGCCTAAATGGGAAAACAAATCTTTAAAAGGAGAACCATTTGATTAGGGAATGGCAGGTAAACTTTGGCACCAGACCGGATATATATATATATATATATATATATATATATATATATATATATATATATATATATATATATATATCAGGATCTTCTCTCATGGACTTTCAGAAAGAGTCTGACCTTCCTGATGCCCTGACTGGATACTTCTTGACTCAGGAATTGTTTTTAAGTGCTCATTTTGTGGTGGTTTACTACAGTAGATTTTAGAAAGAAATACAGGCACTTGTAACAATGACATTTGGATAACATATTGTCTATAACTGAAACATAGAGAATAAAGTAGAAGCCATTTTCAAGAAATGGAGCTGGAAGTTGTTCCAAAGGTCAACAGAATCACATGCACAATTGATATCTACTTGGTATACCCCAATCAAAGCACTGAACATGATTTTCATTATTTACTAGTACTACTAATTATAAACAACTGAGTTTATAATTAAATATTTTTAAGTCTTCTTGTGTGTGTGCTATAGTGAATAGCCTACAATGTAAATTGGGAGCTAAGAAAAGCCTCTGATATGCTGGGAAGAAGAAGGAGAAAGAGGAGGAGGAGGAGCAAAGGAGGAGGAGGAGCAAAAGAGGAGGAGAGGGAGGAAGGGGAAGAGGAGGAAGAGAAAGAAGAGGAGGATGAAGAAGAGGAGAAAGAGGAAGAAGAAGTGCTTAAGTACCACTACCAATAATGATTAAATAATTGTGACAATATGAAACCTTCTGCTGGACATTCTGGTCAAAACAAGAAAGCACATGATTTCAAAGTCATTAGAGATTAATCAAAAGAAGGTAGTAATTGTGGGATCTTTGGCTATTGAAAGAAAAAGTGGAAATTGTGTATGATACTCATTAAACCAGTGTTTATCCAGAGAGCATCCTGTTCACATTCTACAGAAATGGCCAGCTACCTGAGCCAAATCAATGATCTCTACCTTAATGAACAACGTGGGAAGTCCATCTTCTGACACTGGCTTCACAGCTTTCAGGCTTCTAGATTCAACCTGGAATATGTACCACTAGCCCTCATTCTGTCTGATTAATGCCATTGGCTTTCCTGGGCCTCCAGCTTGAAAATTATAAACTGTAGAACTTCTTGGCCTCCATAATGGCATGAAAGGACATGACTTCATATATATATATGAACAGTGACCTAACTCAGGAGACAACTGTGCATGCCACTTAATTCTGATAATACATTGGAATTCATGTAAATGTAGAAGGAGAAAACTGACTCCACAAAGTTGCCCTATGACCTCTACATACATACCATGACACACAGACTTTTACACCTGTATCATGATCACATAAATAAATATTTTTAAAGTCTAATTTAATATGCATATGCATACAGAGACAGCAACAGATGGAGATGCATGTTTGCAGGTGTGTGTGTGTGTGTGTGTGTGTGTGTGTGTGTGTGTGTGTGACTGTGTGTTCTATTTAAAGAAATCTAATACAACACTGGAGAAGGTATGAGAAATGATGGAGCTATAAAATCTTTAACAAAAAATTAAAAGGGAAAATAAATCCTAAAGGAGAGATAATGTAAAAATTTCAACTGACAAAGACAGGGAGAGACAATTTACTGAATGGGAGATTGTGTGACTATCTCGAACCATCATTCTGAATTAATGACATATGCAAAATTAAATATGACCATTATGAAAACATTCTTTTAAATTAGATATGGAAAGGTCATAAGAAAAAGGTTGTATGCTTGGCCAGCAAGTCGGTATTGTTACTTGTAGCAGTTCGACAGCACTCAGAGCATGTTCGCAGGCAATAGAATTAAAATTCAATCAATAACAATAACCAGTGTTGATTTTACAGATATAAAAGTTAATACCTTAGATTTATACTAATATAATCAACACCCTGAAATGGAAAATTCCTCAAAAGATATACAATTTACCACACTGGCCTCAGGCACAGAGAGAAGCAGGGAATACACCAGAATTGTTTAAAAGAAATTGCATGTGTAATTAAAAGCTTTCACACAAAGAAAATTCCAGACTAAGAAGTCTCAGTAGTAAAATCTACCAACCCTTTAAAGTATAAGCAAAACCAGGCTTACACACACTATTCCATAAAACAGAAGTGGAAACAACATTCCAAATTAATATGACACCAAGCTACCCTTTACCAGGACCAAATTTGTCTAAATATGACAGGAAAAGAAAATAACAGGCAAAATGAACATAAAAAGATAGAAGTCCAAGCAATTTGAGCATGAATTAGATATTCCATGATATTAAAGATCTTGTGTTAAACATCCTTTGTTGTGATAATGGTTTGGGACCATACTTCAATATAATTCTTACAGAAATATAAACTATTTTAGAAACACATACCAACACAGTTGGGGTAAAGTGGTATTGAACAGAAATAGAAATCATACCTTAAATGATCAAAAGCTTTCAAATGTCAAAAATTTTCCAATTCAATTTACTGTAATATCTGCAATTTTTTGTTATGATCAAATATGGAAGGTGGAAGGAGTGTATGTAAGAAGGCAAAACAGCAAACAGAGATCCTGAGATCATGGTGGCTATACTCAGATGCACTGTCTGCCTTTTGACCCCTCTCTGTATGTAGAAACACTCCTGCTTGCTCAGTGGGTCATATGATCGATGACATTCCTGTTGAGAGACTGCTGTGAGATCCCTGGGGAGGGATGCAGAACATAGGACCAGTCATAGTGACATCAGCTGGTCATCCGGACACTGGAGGATGTGTGTACAAACTCTTGATGCCCAAGTCATAGCACCTATCATAACATGTCTCTTCCTTTTCTTAATATGTAAGAGCCATTCCAATCCCACCATTCTCCTGCATGCATTCCTTTCTAAGTTCTGAAGCAAATGAAATCTCTTTACAAATCCTTGCGCATTAGTAAATTGTTCTGAATTATACTTGAATTAGTCATTTTTTGAAGACTGTTAGACACATTATCTTTCTTGTAAATTTCCAAAGGCATTACAAAGTACAATCCAATCATTGATTTATAGATGTGAATCTTTCACTGGGGGGAGGGAGGTAGATTTACTCAGTGTCCTTAAGATGCTCAATCATTCATATAACTATTATTGTCTAAATTATGGTAAATTAGATTAGATTAGTTTCTCATTCTTTTTATCTTAGGACAGAGACTCAGCATCAGGATATATAAGTATAATCTCTATTTCTGACAGCAAGATTTGTCCAGAAGAGAAAAGTTGCTCTCTCTCGCTCTTTCTCTCTCTCTCTCTCTCTCTCTCTCTCTCTCTCTCTCTCTCTCTCTCTCTCTCTCTCTCTCTCTCTCTCTCTCACACACACACACACACACACACACACACACACACACACACACACACACACCACATGATATGATATAGCTTCCTGTACCTTTTCTGAACTAAGGAAGGGGTTGTGCCATCATATGTACTTCAGGTATGCTCTAGTATACCATAGTACACAGCATAATCATCTTTAAATTAATCTGCATCTGATAAGGAAACAAAGCTAAATAATAATTTAAATAGGGCAAGTGTAAAATAGTCACTCATCTCTGCTAGGAGAATAGCTATGACAATGAATTGAGAACTTGGAAAAGTAAGACTGGTGGTGAGCTATTTGGGGGCAGACTAGCTTGGAATGATGAGACAGCACACCCATGGTTGTATTTGGACCTTCTTGAAAATGGTGTGGTTGCAGAACTCTGGTTGGTGGAGAAATAATCTGATGCTCCCAAGCAATATTTGTCCACAGTTGACAAGCAAGTTAGGCCAGACCTCAGTGGGACAAAGTGAGTCAACATAAGAACAGACAGGCAGACTCAACAGGAGCATTCCCGCAGGCACAAGGCCTGGAGGACCTGCTGTCAGGTCAAGATTGCAGCTGGGAGGTGATCACCAGGCCTGGGCTGAGACTGTCAGGTTTCAAGATTTCCATGCCCTGATGGAAAAGAATTAGATGTCTGAATACACACTCACCATGACAGTCATGCAACAGCAACAAACTGAAGTAAGCAGAACACCCAGCCATAGAAAGGAAAGCTTTACCCCTGGATGCCCTCTACTGACAAGACTTCACATTGTGCTTGTCGTTAAGAAAGCTCCAGCACCCAGTCCATCATCACTAAGCAGGCACTGAAGGGTGAATTCAAGGCTGAGAGCCAGTAAGTCCATTCCCAGGAAGTGGATTTCCATATTTCATATATAGACATGCTGTCCCCCAAACATGCCAAGACTTAATAACTTACTGATTTCCATGACACCTTGTGAGCCATGAAAGCAGCCCTCCTCCCAGGTTCATCAGGCTGTTCACACAGTGGTTAGGAACTTGACAGTGGGCTCTGAAGCTGAGTTTCCTCACATTGAATCCTAGCTGCTCTCCTTCCAGTAATGCGGCATTAGGAAAGTTGCTTCCCCTCTTAAAGTATTTCATCCAAAAGTGGCAACAGCCATCTGTTTCCTTGGGATGACCAAATGTCATATATAATACGTACTAAAGCTTAGAATGGGGATAACTCAGGATCGGAGCTTGATAAATATTAGCTCTGAAAAGTATTATTGATTGTGAACAGTTTGATGGAGCTTCTCCGTCCTGAGAAAGAGGCAACTGAGGTCTGGGAGCCAGTCCACTATTTCGTTTACTCAGGGGGTCAGGCTCGATCCTATCTTGTCTCACAAGCCTGGGAGATTGTATTGACACGGCTTTGTGTTTACATTTCAGATGACTAAGTGATCATTACAGCCATTCAAAACTCTCATCTTCTTTATTCCCTATTGACTCTTCTACTTCTCCATCCACTGAGCAACCCAAGGAATCAGCTTATTCCTCGGGTTACACACTGGCACACTGAAGCCTACTCTACAAACGGAAAGACAATTTGTTAGGGGTCAAAAAAAAATGATGCTCAATTTTGAAGTTACAAATTTGAATGTCCTCGTTTCCTGAGACCGTTCTCCACTTCATTTATTTTAAACCTAATTTATGCAATGAGATTGCCAGGAGCATATGCCAGTAAGTCTTAAACGCTAAATTGAGAATCAGTGGGTCCCCAACTCTGACTTTTGGGTACAGCTCCAGTCTTATTGTTTTCATATAATCATGCCTAGACACAATGAATAGATAGGTAGGCAACAACATTAACACAGACACTTGTCTGTAATTTCTTCCTCACTGCTGTTCCTTGTTCTTCATGTGATATGCAGACTTTTACTTCATTATCTTCCAAAATGATTAACATCTGGTCAGGCCAAAATACTCTTTTATATAAGTTCAAAAGAGTAATAATAATTCTAATACAGGCTTTGGGCATGCTCTAAGCCAAAACAGTAGAAAGAAACAAATAAATCTTAAGGGTACACTTACAGCCTTACACATTTTCTCCATCGTGAAATGGTATCATAGTACACCAAATTTTATATTTTGCCACACTGTACTGAACATAGTCCTGCACATAGAGGCTATGTTTACTCATGCTATATATAACACAGTTGCATAGAACAGGTTTAGCACATGCGTGATGCATGCAGTACTTAAAACAAATGGACAGCTAAACTTGGCAAAGCTGAAACTTCCCTTGCTCCTTCTCGTCAGTCCCTTCAGGAAACACAAACCAGCCAGCTACACAATATTGACAGAGAATCTTTTGCAATCTGCACCCTACAATAAAATATTTCTACTAAAGCTGATTGGCTCACACAGTTTACTTTCATGTCAACTGTTATAGGTTAGAAAACCTCAGGCATCAGAGAGTGACTAGAGAATCACTTATCTTTGCTGGGGGTACCAATGACAGAGGCATCTAAAGCCAAAGGCTGAATCTCTTGATTCTCCACAGCTTCCTTTATCCAACAAATCTCCCTGCATATAAGACCAGTGTACCTCAGTGAAGAACTGCTCAAGTAAATCTCAGGGAGTCCTCAGGAGATTTAAGATAGAAATGTTTGAAGATGCTAATCCTGCTCGCATTAGGGCAAACCTAGTCACACAGAAACATCAAAGGACGAATGAGAAAATGCAAATACTCAAAAGAAGCAAGTCAATCATGACCTATGGTACCAAGGACCAAACGCAAGGTATCAGAAAAATACACTGATCAATTTTCCAAACAGAGTCAAGGGCCAGTAGAAGCATGCTTCATAGTATCTAGAGAGACAGACAGCACATTAGATGGATAAATCAAAGCAAAAAGTAGGAGAATTTTTATGAGCAACAAATAAGAAGATGAAAAATCTGATTTTGCTGCAGCAGGTGAATAGATACTTCCACATATTCACAGGTCAACCTTAGACAGGCCTACAGCAAAACACAAAGAAGAACAATGTATGAAAAATTTACAATAAAAATGCAACACCCACAAGGCAGAAGTTTTTGAAGAACGATTTATATGTTCATTCACTCATTCATTTCACTGACAGTAATTATAGATGCTACACATTGCTACAAAAAACCCGTGATAAATAAGATAGCATCTTTACCATGAAAACACTTCTAACTGCAGATGAAAGCACGGTGTGGAAAAATTCCTGTGCAATGTTACAAATGCAATCATGGAAGCAGAAATCCTTCCAGAAAAGGGGGAAATATGAAATAAGTCCAGATGACATGGGAGCATACAAGGCATCCTTTAAACAGTGTAGACTGCCTTCATCTCTACACAAGACTATTGCAAAAGCATCCGTACTATTCTTCTTCCAGCTTGATATGTCTCTCTAAGTCATTTCCCATAGATTCATCCATGTAAAATGGAGATGTGGTCATGTGACAGGCTGTTCTAAACACATGCCCTGTTTATCATTTAATAAGAATTCAGACACGAATCCATCAAACAGCACGTGACACCTTCCCACCCACCCCTTTTGGCATTCCAGTCTCATCTAGCTTTGCTCTTCCATGTCCTCTCCATTCTATCCCCAGGTATTAGCTTGACGGAGCTGCCACAATGGATGTTTAAGATCTGGGCATCTTAAACAGATATTTGTTTTCTCACAGTCCTGGAGGCCAGAAGCCCAGGTTATCAGCAGGTATAGGTGCTATGGAGTCCTCTCTGGCATGCAAACGGTATTGGGTCTTCATGTGCTCTTTTCTGCATGTGTACCCTTAGTGTCTCTCTCTATGCACACATTTCCATGGACAACAGTCCAACTGAATCCTGGGAGTCTCACTCTAAAAGTTCCATATCCAAATATCCACACATTCATGAGACAAGGGAGAATCTCAGGGACTCGGCACGTGAGTTTGTGAGGTGACACAGTTTACTCCATAGCAGTGTGTTCATTTTCAGCTACTGAACATTTTGACATTTCTCTTGGGATTTTACAGATGCTATTCATATTTCTTGGGTGTTTTCCTTCTCTATCCAAGTAGGTTAACATCAATTCATTCTTTAGATATTAAGAAAGACTTCAATGACTATAAATATTGAATGAGTTGCCCCATTATTGAACTACTAAGATGTCTCACTTCTCCAAATCTCTCCTATTATTATGACTTTAATTACTAATCGTGGTCATGTTAATCATTGATTAACCATAAATAATGTATTTTTTATGATCCTAGGATGATGGTGTATGCTCAGATTCCATTCCTTATTATTTTTAGTAATTTAAACTTCTGCTTTGGTAACATTTGTTGTATTCTATACATTACAAATGATTTGGCTGTATATTCAATTGCAAACACTTTATATATAAACTTTATAAACATATATATATATATATATGTTTCACTTTATTTCAAATTATTTTAAGCAGCATATTTTGTAATTTCTATTTTTAATTCAAAATATGGGCTAATATCTTAACTCTATCTACTCTTTTGCTCCTAGATTGTATTTTACTCATTGACTGTAAAGAGCTTTTCCCCCAAACCTCACGTTATTGTCAACACTCACATTCTTCCTTCTCTTGCTCTCCCATTGTTTTATTGCCCCATCTGTAAGGACATACAAATAATTCAACAATGTTAGAACAAACAGAAGACACTAAAACAGCAGGTGCAAGATCTATGATTTCCAGCCAAATAAAAGGAAAATTCATAATAAAAACCAATCAATGGTAAAGTCAGAAAAGATACCACAAAAGCCAGATCAATCACAGAAGGTAGAGAATAAGATAGAATCATTGATTGCAAGGGGGAACTTTGATATTTGAGATGATACAGTGTAAATTATAAAATAAGATCATAAAATGTTCAAATGTATGAGTAATCCTACAAGTATAAATGAAATAAATACAGATTTACCTATTTGCATGCCAACTGAAATAAAATGCTTTAAATCAAGATAAACTGCTTAAGCAGTTACTTTAGAACACTTGAAACATGCATAAAAGCAAAATCTTTCTCAAAAACAAACCTGCTAGAACAGCATTAATACTGAAAAATTCCAAGGCAAAGTTATTAATGCCTTTACAGCAGGGCATTACATATTGTTAGAAGTATATTCATCCTAAAGAAAACTCTGTGTAGTCTAATGGTCTACACAGTGCAGGAATCATAAATGAAAATTATAGAACTGAAGTGCAAATTAAGGAAAATGTTAATGATAAAAAAATATTTTGCTTTCATTGCACAATCTGGAGCCCTAACATAAGCAGCTATATTTGATGGTCTGAAGGACTGAGGTTTAGAGTGTTACTCCACTCCACATAGCTGCTTGCTAGTGCAACATTAGTATAAATCCAAAGGAAACAACAGATGCAGCCTCAAAAATGCTTAATTTATAATGTCTAGCAATTTTCAAAATGAATCAAAATGTACCCCCCATGAACAGAAAAAAGTATAGGAAGGGGTACAGTGGTTTGAACAGGATCTGTGTCCACTTACACTCAGGTTGAAGTGTGGGACATTTAAGACATGATTAAGTCATCAAGGGTGAATTTCATCTGTCAGGAGTGTGCTCTCATTTTTATACGGCTAGGCTAGTTATTTCAAAGAAAGTTCTTACGAAGTTTACTCCCATGTCTCCCTTTTCCCTACACAGTACCTTGATGCACTAGCCTGGTAGTCCTGCTGTCTAATGCAGGGGTTCTCAACCTTCCTAAAGCTGTGACCATTTAATACAGCTCCTCGTGTCGTGGTGACCCCCAAGATTAAATTATACTTGTTGCTACTTCATAACTGTAATTTTGCTACTATTATGAATTGTAACACAAATGTGTGATATGCAGGATATCTGTTATACAACCCCTGTTACACAGGGGTCAGTTCCCACAGGTTGAGAACCATGGATCTGATGTGGTTTGCCATGTTAAGATTCTAATGAAGCAAATATCAGAAGTGACTGCATGACCTTGGACTTTTTTGCCCCTGGAAATATTTTCTTTTCTTTTCTTCATAAATTGGTCAGGTTCAGGTATCTAGTTAAGACAGAAAGATGGACAAAAGAAAATAGAAGTGATCAAAGCATTAAAAGCAAATAACCACGAAGGTACCTAGGTTTTAGAACTGTCACATAGGGAACCTAAAGGAGAAGTAACAATCAATTGATTATTTGTAAACAAATAGAAAATGAATTTTAAAATTGACAGCACATAAAGAAGAGAACCCAAAGTTATGAACCCCAAAAATAGACATGGAAAATGGCACTGGCTTACAAGTTGTTTAGATTGGCAAAAGAAAAAGTCAGTGTACTTAAAGGTAGGTGAAAATAGAGACAACACATTGGAAACAACTAAAACTCATTATATAAATTTATGAAACTGTCAAGCAATAAAAAAATGAAATAAACATCAGGAGTAAAGAGAAACTCAGAGAATTGGGGGAACTATGAAGCTGTCACTCAGATGATTGATAACCCAGAGGTAGACTAGACAGAGACAGGAAGAGTAGATGAAATGATACTAAAATTTCTCATAATTTGTTAAGAAATATAAACCCACAGAATCAATAAGCTCAGTAACTCACTATGCAAATATTAAATTTGTTCAGGACAAAACAGTACATTTGAGTTAGGGGAGTAACAGCACAAAGACATTTGGCCTTTCTTCAGAATAAAATGGCGACCCGAAGGTACTGTAGGAACTTGTTTAAAGTAGTCTCAAAAACTGCATGCTAGTCAGTATTTTACACTAAAAAGGCCCTTCTAAAATGAAGGTCAATCTAACACAGTTGCAAATAAATGAAAACTGAATTTGTTGCCTGGGAAAACTGCTGCATGAAAAACAATAAAGTAATTTCTCCAGGCTTAATGGTAATGACACCAGATGGGAACCTAGATCTATAAGAAGAAGTGAAGAGAGAACAACATAAAATTTGATGTAAATATGAAAGCAGATTTTCCCAATTTCTTTAAAGTATGGAAAACTGATGCAAAAATTACAATATTATCTTACATGAAGTGATAGACAGCTATAATAAAGACAATATGGGGTTGATGATGTATACAAATAAGTTTTACAAATGTTGTTTGTCTGAACTAGTTGTGTATTAACTATGAGTTTACTGGAAAATGCATATTAAAAAACCCTCGATTGACCTCTAAAACTCTCATGCATTGAGCATGAATTTAATCCATTATTAAATAAAATTATTAACCTGGTCAGAATAAAGTCAGGGAAGAACTGGGGAAAATACAAATACATAAATATGAAGACACAGAGAAGTTTAAAGAGATGAAACAATATGAATTATTCATGTTAAATACATGAGCATTTAGAAGATGTAGTTCTATGTAGTTAGTAACAAGCAAATTAGAGTTTAACCTTTAAGGAAAGAAATATTAATAAAGATAAAAAGATAATTTCCACAATGGTAAGTACATTACATCTTCAGAAAGATTAAGACAATTGTATATGGGACTAATTTAATAATATAACTTCAAAGTATAATATATCTAATACCAGATAAAGATAAAACAATAATTACTGAATATTGGATATGTTAATACTATTAATTATTTAATAATATGGAACACGTAAGAATAAGGAGGTATATAGATTCCAATTCCCCCTGACTTTAGTACATTTCAGTAACTTAGAATATAACAGAGTATATATGATCATGATAAAATGGCACTATATTTGAATCCTGTAAGTACTCAAGTAATATAACAGCTACTTGAATGTTAAGCAAGACACTTGCAAATCACAACTAAAATAACTGAATCATGAGGTATTTGGATGATACTTAATTGAATTGAATAAATATAAAATAGTTAGTGTCCAGATAAATATGGCTTTGGAGGAGAATCCAAAGTAAAAAATATTCATATTGAAAAAATGATCAAGAATTTCAAACTAATGCCTTAATTTCCAATTTATAATGATAAGGATGAAAGAAATTAAAGATTATGCAGGTTAAAGGTAGAAATAACAAAGAATAGAAATAAGAGAAATAAAAACGAAAGATTAAAAATCCCAAAACTAGTATCTGGTACATTCAGAAAAGTATTATTTTAGAAAAAAAAACTAATTACTTAAATTTTATTAGAATTTACAATAATAAAAATAAACTAGAAAACAAATAATATCAGAAAGTAATATTATAAAGGCATCTAGAAAAACAGATTTTATCTCAAAGAGAGTAAACAAATTTACTCTAATATCAAAAAAGGAAGAAAATACCACTCGCCAATTTCTGAAGTATATATGGATATTGTGATTCTCTGCAACATGTTGACTTAGGTCCCTTCAGTTTTATACCCTGAAGTGGTATGACAGGATCATATGGAATCCAATTTTTATATTTTGTTGAGGAATGCCAGTTATAGTAGATGCACTAGTTTCTGTTTCCCCCAGCTGTATATCAAGTTTAATTCTTCTCTACATGGTCATATGTCATTAGCATTTCTCGTTATCTTTTATTACTAATAGCCATGCTTAACAGAATAAGTTGGGCTCTCGATATAGTTCAAACTTTAATTTCTCTGATGGCTTAAAACGAAATCATATGCATTATTTCTTTGGAGAATATTCTGTTTAATTCTTTTCCTAGTGGGATACTTTGGTTTCTTGATGGTCAGCTATTTGAGTTCATGATAGATTCCAGGTGTTCATTTGCTGTTAGTAGTTGGTAAAAGTTTTTTCTCCCATTCTGTATGCTGATCATGTCTCAGAGTTCTTGAAAGTTATAGTCATGCTTGTTCTTCCTTTTTTTTTGTTGTTCATCTTTATTGGTGTCTGAATGGAGCACCTCTTCAATATTTTTTTGCCCTTCTCAACAGTCTTTCTTCTGTTTGCCATAGTCTATTGGTGATGGTTCTACTGTTTTTGTTTTTGGCAATTAATTGAATTTTTATTGAATATTTCTGTTTCCTTTCATTATCTATCTCATTGCTAAATTTCTCATCTTTATTCATGGTTATCTTTTATATGGCTGGCTTTCTTTTCTGCATTCTTAATTGATTGTGTGCTTTCTTTATCTGTGTCTATTTCCTGTTTGTAGCCACTCTGTTTTAGGAGTAAACTATTAAACTGTTTGTCCAGCATTTTAACAATTTCAGTCTGTTTGGATTTAGTAATAGAAGCCTTAGGATTTTTTTATAGGTGTCATTGAATTGTTCTTTCATGTCCTATGTTGTAATTTGTATAGCTGTTGGTTTGGACATCTCTTCTAGTTTTATTTGAGAATCTTAGTGAATTGCCTACTCTTGAAGTCTCACTCCCCTGTACCAGTCGGAGAGAATAAAAGAAACTATTTTAACAGCAAACGCACCGAAGGGAATAAAGCACACCAATGCACTGTCAATGACCATAGAAGAGACAATGGAGAGAATGAACAGTCCAGGTTGTAAATAATAATTTTAGATAACAGGAAGATATGAAATCAACAAAATAAAGGAAGAGGGGAAGGAATAGGAGAAAGAAAAAAGAAACAAGACTGAACAAAAGAAAGAAGAGAAATGTGTTTTAAAGAGAAAAGACCAAGAGATAAAAGAAAACCTTAATGTACATGTAAGATATATATAGATGAGAGAAATTGAAGAAGAATACAAACAAATCTTAAAGGTGTGTTTTTAAAGGAAATAAGATTTTACTAAAAATACAGCAAGAAAGGAAACACAAGAAGGAGACAAATGTCAAATTACTGAGTGGATTCTTTCTGGGTCTCCTGGGCAGAGAGAGGGACAAAGTCAGCTGAAGTTGGGGACTCCTGTTTCCCTACCACTTGGGTTGGTGGTGAACTGCAAGGGTTGAATGTAGGAGGTCCACCAGAGGCGGACCCACCATGAACTTCCTGTCTTCGGTTCCTAGCAGGCTCTGTTGATCCTACTTAGGTTTACAGTCTGTGGTCCAGACAGGTTCCCCCAGAAACTGGAGACACCTAGCTCCCAGTTCATTCACCCTAGGGTAGCATTGTTTGAGCAGAGGGCTGCTTTCTGGTTGTATTGAGGAATGTGAAAAGAAAGCACTGAAATCCTTTTAGGAAGACATCTGTGTCTTCATAAAACCCACTCAGCACTAAGCCTCCTTCTGAGGAGTGATGCCACAGAAGCCAAACCCTCTCCTGGAGCTTTATATTTCTCGTTTGGACAGCAGTGAATCTCATGATAGATAGGTGGGTCTAGAGAGTGGGCCATCTACTGACCTCGAGTCCATGGCTATCAGACTGTGTGATTTATCTTCAGATGATGAGGTCAGCCCCTAGATACAGAGGTGTGGCTTCTGACCACACTACTCTCTGATGCCTGATTGACCCTGCTGACACCTTACCTTCTTGGTGTGTCTGCATTTGTTCCTCCACTCCCCAAGATTTCCTTCCAGAACTGCCTCCCAATCTGACACCTGGATACTTTCATTATTATGTCCCACCTGTTGTGTATCTTTTTGTTCCAGTATGAGATAGATTTCAGCATTATACCTTTGTAACATAATTTAAAATCAAGGAATGCGACCTATAACTTTGTTATCTTTCTTCAACATTGAGCTGGTTATTTGGAGTCACTTTTAGTTTCGCGCACATTTTAATTATCACTAGAAAACTTTTCCAAGTCACATTTAGTCCTTCTAGCTTCTATGTATATCTAGGATGTGCTAGGTAAGCACGCATATGACTTATAGTTTCACTACTTCCAAAAAACTCTTGAAGTCATTCATTTTTATTTTTCATACATTGTTCCACCAAGTAAGACCTCTGATCTGGTGTTGATCAAGACAGATGAAAATAGACCTATAGCTGGAGTTTTCCTGCCTGGCCCACAGTCAGGACAAATCTCTCTCACCTGCCAGTCCCACAGCCACTCAAACCCGACCAAGTAAACACAGAGATTTATATTGGTTACAAACTGTATGGCCGTGGCAGGCTTCTTGCTAGCTGTTCTTACAGCTTAAATTAATCCATTTCTATTAATCTATACCTTGCCACATGGCTCATGGCTTACCGGCATCTTTACATGTTGTTTCTCATCATGGTGGCTGGCAGTGTCTCTCTCACTCAGCTTTCCACTTCCCAGCTCTATTCTCCTCCTTGTCCCGCCTATACTTCCTGCCTGGCCACGGGCCAATCAGTGATTTATTTATTGACCAATCAGCAACACATTTGACATACAGACCATCCCACAGCATAGACCTTCTTGTTTTCTTCCTGATCTTAGAAGGAAAGTATTTCGTCTTTCATCCTTGGTGAGCTGCTTCACAGTTTATCAGGCCGAGACCATTTGCTTCTGTTGCTGATTAACTGAGAATTTGATCATAAATTCCTATGTTTGTACAATGGTAGTGTTTTCCCAAGTGATTTCTCTACATCCATTGAGAAGACCAATAATGTTTTCAATAGACTAAATTAATAAATTCCATAAATTTTCAGATATTATACCGATCTTGAATGAATGAGACAGATTCCTTGTACTCACTGTATTATCTTTTTTTTCCTATAGTGATAGCTTTGAGTAGCAGGAGATGCAACATTTCCACCTGTTTTCATAAGGCATATTATTCAGTACTATTTTTCTTACACTTTTATCTCCTTTCTTTTTTGAATGATTCAGGCTAAAAATTAAATTGGAAAGTGTTGTGAAATTTTCTGTTTTGCAGATATTAATGATTTAAACAATGTATCAAGCATTTTAAGGACCTAGAGTAATCTAGACAAAGGTTGTTATCCCTGATTCTTTAAAAAATACTTCCCAGGAACAGTAACTAAGCACTAGAGATGGTCAAAAGTTAACCAAAAAAAATTCTAATGGCCTCAAATTAGATACTATCACATGAGTTTCAAGCTTATATATGATGTGTCCAATGTTGAATATTAATATACTAAAATAATTGAGAGTTAATAACATTTCAAAAAGAAACATAATCTGAAGGGAAGTTCTAAAACTTGATGTTTCCTGCTGAAATCCCCATTGTTACTGCAACTGTCACACATATTTGAAATCAGCACCCTATCACCCAGACTCACTCTGGATTGACTGAGTCACACAGGAATTGTTTCAGGCATCACCCCTGTTTTTACAGACATGTGCCAAAGACACTCCAGAGATTTGGAAAAGGAGTTAAAGTGGCAAAATCCACAGTTGTGTGAGTGTCAAAAAATATTGTATTTTGATGTCCCAAGAAGCTGTAGAGTTTCTGACATGTAATGGATCCTTATATATTAGACATATTTGCATTTTGTCTGTTTTCTTTCAGATATATTCTACAAAAACAAAACAAAACATAAAACAGTGTAGCATCTTAATATAAGATGTAATTCATTGCAGAATGCTACAAAGAGGTGATTTAATGTCTACCAGTGTTTCTCTTGTGGCTGGTAGCCACTGCCTCTGGTGGTTTGATGGGTAAAGAATCAAGTGAAGTTATTGGATAAGGGGATGATACAGTTAGTACATGAGGGAATTGGCATACATATGTAACAAGACTTCTTAATGACCATCAATACATTCACTTTAGTTAATGTCAAGATAAGCCTAGAAACTATCGATAATTTTGAAATATTAGAAAAAGTAGTGGTTTTGATCTGGACATGTAGAAAGAAACAATATGGCATTAATGTTCTCTGTGATTTAGAAAATGAACTAAATGAGACAGTGAGTCTAAAAATATATGACTACATCCTCCAGACCCATCTCCACACCTGGCATGTATTCAGAGCTAAATAAATATTATTTCTGCATAGCAGTAATGAGTGATGTAAAGAACACTTGTCCATGCATATTAGATTTAATGTCATCCCGTGAAAAACCTTCTTTTGAATTTTCATATCTAAACTACAAGGACTTACTTAGCTATATACCTCCCGTGGTGTAAATCAGTTTAACCCCTTCATTTCTGCACTGATGTCCTTGCTGTCTTGTCTTGGGCTGTCTGGTCCCTTTCTTTGCTAATTTTCTTCTTTATTTTCTTAATCTGATTAATATATCTCCATCTTTATCAAGTCTAATAGATAGCTGATCTAATTTGGAGCTTATAAATTATACAGTTGTATAGGAATTGATTATAGCACATAACTCTAATAGCCTGACAATCTTTTCAGAGATTAGAAATGCTGCTGAGTTCCCTTTTCTATGGATGATTAATTTTCAGTGCTTATCAGCTCTCAAACTGAAAATTAAGCAATACATATTTGCTTTGTGGATGACCAGTTTTATTAAAGTAGTAGGGTTGAAGCAATTAATTATCAATACTCTAAAAAGAGGAGCCAAAATTAAAATGTCTTAAAAGAAGGAGGCAGGTAGGCATTGTCAATGGTAAAATTCAGTTACTATCCTGAAGAAGAATGCTAGTCTATGATTTTATGCAATAATCTAGATATCATATAGACACTATCAATAAAGTTCCTGGGTTTTTCACCTTTTAAGGAAAACTGACTTATTGGCATATTATTCAAAGCTGAATGCCTCACAGATGTTCCATTTGATACCATAGACATCTTTCTGCCCATATCGGTGCTCAGAGTCAGCCACCAACATTGGTGCTTACACTGTACTGGGCAAAAGAAAATTACATATTAAATCCAAATATTTAGCTTCCTTGGACCTCAGTTGTGAACAAAAGAATGCAGTTAGTATTCTCACAACTAAAAGTGGGTAGGTGGTTATGGGACCCCTCAGCCTAGATCCTAGGAATTGCAGGAATGGTGTTTTGTTATAGTGTTGTTCTACAGGAAGACACTGTTCCACAGGCTGGATGTCCCTGAGGTGTTTTGCTGAACGGTGGGATAATTGTCCCAGATTGGTAATCTTGAGGGTTTTTTTTTTTCAATATGGGACTTTCTTTGTCATAATTTATTGATAAAATCATTACTAAAAGTTGTGGGTAAGATTTGCTATATTTTTGGTGGGAGTTGGGGTCATAGCATTGAAATTTGAATTGGACTCAATTTTATCATTTTCACAAATTCTTAAGGCAAGGAATGCCTTGACATATCATTAATATATGTACTAGGTACCCCATACATTGCATGCACTATAATTTTGTGCAAATCCAGGTAAATAATGTTTCAAGTATAGTTTTAGGTGCCATCACTATAGTCTTGATAAATTATACCAGCAAATGCTACCCAATGTCCTTTCCACTAATGCAGAGTCCAAAATTCAAAATATAATTATTATAGGTAGAATTGTTTAGAAGTCGAGTTGACTAGGGATATTTGTGATGTCTTTCAAGTACATAGGTTTACTATTCAGAATAGAGTTTCCCTTAATCAACTTGCTTCCTTGTTGGCATCTGGCCTTCACATATGTATGATGTCTTGGTCACTTACTTTGATCTGTCTACATTCTCCAGAGAGTAAACCTTCCAGAACTCTTGTAGATGGGGGAGATGCAACCTCCAAGTTGTAAGAAGCAGTAGAGGGGGTGTATATACAGAGGACCAGAAAGGCTAGAGTTCAGGGAAGAGAAAAAGTGTATGTTTTAAACTCTTATGTGGTACTATCTGAAAATTAATTTAACACAAAGGGAATACTGAAATTGTACTGTCATATAAACACATAAGTGATCCAATGTAGAAGCTAGAAACAGAAAAAAAAAACAACTTGAAATATAGCAGATTTTAAAAAGTAACAAACCTGAAATGGCTGCAGATGGAGAAACTGAAGATTTGTTTCCTGGGGGATAAGGATGAGTACTCAGATTTTACAGGAACAAAAGGAGTTTCAATTTTCATAAGTCATAAAGGTAGAATGCCATGTATCACCAACTGTGAATGTGAAATGTGGTTTGAGGGTAGAGAGGGTGGAATGGGTGTTAGGAGGATCTGTCCTTTACTGTAGACTATTCACATAAGTAAAGATTCTCTGAGGCTAAGACATGCACATATATACCAGACAGACTAAATACATTGGGTTTTGCCCACAAGGCACATATGGGAGTGGGTAGGCAGAGTGGATCCTGTCAATCATCTTTGGTGTCTTTGCAATTCTGAGAAGTGTTTGTCTCTCACTGTCCAGCCTCCGATACCACAGATGTCCCCAGACAACTTAACTTCTCAATAATTCTCTTTTTAGTGTACTCAGAAACATTTCGCCACAATTAGAATCGTCCCTAAGCCCCATAACAGCACAAAATTTAGGAAAATTCAATAACAACTTTTGGGATTATTCATTTTGTGCGAATGTACCTTTTACTAGCCAATTATGAAGCTTGGGAAAAAAACCTGCTAAACAAAGGATTGCTGGCACAGAACTGTATGCCATTTGCTTCTTTATTTCAATTGTAACACAAACGCTATATTAATTAAGGGGCTGTTTATTATTGTTATTGTTATTATTATTATTATTTAGGTCATGAATAGTCTACTGCTCCTATTTTCAAAGAGAACCACTTTTAAATTTTAAAAAGGAGTACATTTCACTGAAAACCCATGTATCTATTAAATGCACACACAATGCAATGTGAAGTTTAGAGACTACCCCAAACAAAGGGCTTTGAAGCAACAAGTACAATGAGCAAATGCTCCTTAGAGTTTTAACTGTGAGGAACAGTTCATCTTTAGAAGACATCAGTGAATGAAGGAAATGGGTCATGAAATCCAGCCTCAGCTCTTTGGTCTGTTGCTGATGACTTGTGAACTTTTATTATTGTCAGTTCTAGAAGAGAATGAGGAAAGATGGATAAAAAGAGATTTGAAACAATCCTTCTGTAAGACATGTAAAGTTCTGAGCTAGTATCCTCCTTCCCAGCTGGCAAGTTAGCTCACTGATTCAGGACTGCTGTTGGAAGACATGAGGTTCTGGAATCAGAGATAAGGGACCACTTATCCCTTACGGCAAAGAAAATAGCTGGAACATGAGCACTTTTGAGGCTAGTTACCTATGACCCAGTCCTCACAGATCAACCAGAACAGGGCAAAGTGACCCTTGCACACACTATTGGTTCTGTCAGAAGACAGGAACCTTAAGAAGATAAAAGTCAAATATTTTATAACAGTCAAGGTCAGTTGTCATACTTAACCTCTGCTTTTGAGTAGAGCATGGATCTACCTGCCAAGCCTTTTTCAGCACACAAATATTCTCACAAACATTGCCTACTGGAAGAGGAAAGTCCAGTTTACAGGATACCCATGTCTTTATGAAAACACACAAAGAAATCTCTCCCAATGATGCCAATGATGCCCACCCTCTTTTCTGTAACATCCAGTCTGATGAACCTGATGGCACATGGAGTGAATCCTACCTTGGACTCAGTCAGCTCAATCAAGACTCTACTGAAAGGATTCAAAAAATCAGGAAGAGGCAAGCACACAACGTCACACTCTACAATGGCCACCCACAGTTTTGTGCCCATGACTCCTCAGGTGTGCATTAGCAATAATGTTTATCACTTATCTGACTTTTAGGGAACATATCTATTTTTAGTGATAAGCTATTTCAGAGTACTTATTTTGCATTCTCAGGAAAACTAGAAACCATAAATGGCATCTGATGTCATTTTTTTCTTTTACAGATAATGAAAATAAGACTGCAGCAGGAAAAAAAATATGATTGGTTCAACAGAAAACAGCTATTAACTCAGGTCCTTGCTTCCAGGCTATGATCAGGATGAAAACAAAAATGCCTCCCAGCTAATGAAGACTGTGACCAGCTCTGTGACTTCCTGCTATGCCTAGTACTGAGCATAGGGACCCGAAAAGACATGCCAGAAGTGTTTTTCTTAAACCAATTGGCAAGTAATTCAGTGCTAACTAGATTATCAAGCCATTGGAGAAGATATTATGATTATATTCCATTAAATAAAGAAAGCTATAAATCAGCTAGTGGCGGGGGCGGGGGGAGAAAATTTACTTGCATCAGAAGTAAGCATGGTACAAACCAAGCCTCAATTCTCTGAGGATCATTGGTAAGAAGTTGAGCTAAGCAGTCCTGCCCATATTGGGACAGAGAGTAAGGTCTGAGAAAATGAGGAAGTGGAAGATTCTGAAAGGCAGGGTATGCTTACTTCTGAGAAGGGCAGCCTTGCCCTTCATCATGACAGAACCTGTTCTCAGTAAGCCAAGTCATACTATCCCTTTAGGCACTAGTGCAGTCTCTGTCAACACAAAGAATGCTTCGAATTTAAGAGTGTTTCTGCTTCTGTCGATACAGCTTCAGACAGATTTCGGAATGTAAATTCTCAACTATAAGCAAATTAATTTATCTGAAATTTTCAATCTTATACCTTCATATCTAAGTTTCCAGATACCAAATCATTATTAAAAACAACACAAAACAGAAACAAACCCAGAGAACACATAATGGCTTGGGGTTTATAAAACAACCCTGGTGTTATTTGTCTCCCCTTCCTCCTCCAGTATTGATATCCCTCTCACCTCTTTCCTAAGTCAAGCTCTCACCTCCATTTTCCCTGTTCGTTCCCTTCATATCAATCCCCCGGGTCACCTTTCCCTACCACCCCACTGTCTCTTTATAGGTTCCTGGTTTCTACTGTTAACTCAATATTACAGAATAAAACCTGAAGACCTGGAGCTGGGAAGCACAGACGAGAGCAAACACATGGCCTTTGCCTTTCCTGGTCTTGAGTTCCTCACCCAATACAATCTTTTCAAGTTCCATTTATTTACTCACAGATTTCATGATTTTGTTTTTTCTTGCAGCTGAATTCCACAGTATATATTTACTACATTTTCATTATCCATGCGTTAGTTGAAGGACATTTACGTGCTTTCCGTTTTCATTCTGTTGTGAATAGGGTGACAATCAACACGGATAAGGAGGTTTCTACGGAATAGGATGTCAAGTCCTTTTGGCATATGCTAAGGAGTTTTGGGTCACATGTTAGATTTATATTTAGCTTTATGAAGATTCTTCAATCTGATTCTAAAACGTATCCTTATACCCATAGATAAGTTTAACTCCCATCCTTTATCATATATATATATATATATATATATATATATATATATATATATATATATAAATGTGTATATATATATATATATATATATATATATAAATGCTATTTGTCTATATAGCAAATAGAGACCATTATAGAAAACCAAAGCTAGAAGAAGCAAGTCAGAGACCACTGGATCAACGAGAGCCCAGATACAATGGATACATCTTTAACACAACTCCTGCACCAAAGGCTTAGGGATCATGGAAGACGGGGCAGAAAGATTCTACAAGCAAGAAGAGCAGGAACTCCACTGTGAAACTGGATCTCCTACAAACTCTGCCTAAACACGCCCTTAACAGTGACAATTTCCATAGACATACTAACATGGAAGGGGGGAAATATCACAGAGTCCCGCCCCTAAACAAAGAACCATAGGCAACGAATGACTGAGGAGAGAGAAAGAGAGAATTAGCCTGTGTATGCATGTGTACATGTGGAGATATATATATATATATATATATATATATATATATATATAGAGAGAGAGAGAGAGAGAGAAATATGTTTGTATGTATACATATATATATATATGTAGACATATATATATAGAGAGAGAGAAGAGAGACAGAGATATAGATATAAATATGTGTTTGTGTATGTAACAATAATAATCAAAGCAAAAGAGGCCATTAATTTGAGAAAAAACATAATGGGGCCACCATAGGAGGGTCAGAGAAAGAAGACATGGGAGGGGTTAGAGGAGAAAATAGGAGGGTAAATGATATAATAGTATTTATATTGAGATATATTAAATTGTAAAATGTAAAAAAAAAAAACATGACACCTATACTTAAGATTGGTTTTGGTTCTCTGTGCATGCACACACACACACACACACACACACACACACACACACACACACACACACAGCTGTGCTAGGTCTGATTTCTTTGACTTACATCACTGTTTTTATACACATATACCAACGACATAATGGTCTAATTTTCTAGTAGCCATGGAATGGAAAGAATGACAGTATCATACAGGAAAAAAAAATGTCTGTTTCTGAGGTCCTCACATTCCATCTGGATAGCAAGAGTGTACATTATAGAATGCCCCACAATTCCAGGCTGTGAGGAGCAGGGCAGAGACTCAGCACATGCTTTTCCTGTCAGCAGAGTTACTGATCCCAGTCCCAATGACTCTACCCACTGGTGACAATATCCTAAGAAAGGAACTCAACTGCTCTGTTACATTTTTTTCTAATATATACTTCACAAGGTTTTCCTGAGGTGAAAATGAATTAAAAGACACAAAGTTCTTAATACACTATCAAACAAATACTTACCCTTTACCCTTCTGCAAATATCGCATATTCATATAGAATTTGATTACTAAATGCTGCCCAGACTGAGTGAGGTTCAATCTATGTTTTTCTGCAAAAATCATCAACACTTCCTACAAATTGCCTTTGAAACACCATTCTCGACATACATCAGAGCCTTTATCTTTTCTAATCATGCCCATGCCCTCACATACATGTAATGCACATGCACACAGGCAGACAAACACACACATGTACAATGACATTTCCCAGGCTATGGGTGTTGGATGCTAGACCCGTCATGTATGCCATCGTTTGCTGCCCCTTCCTTCATGATGCCTTCCCAATTAACTAGATGGAACAATTTAGTTAGCTCACCTGCCTTCCTAAAATTGTCTCTTGCTCTATGCTATTTTTTAGCAATACGCCTTTGGTCTGGCAACATCTTTCTCTAATATTTGTGCGTTAGATCCTTATGGCATAAAGGAAAAAGCAACTCTAGTTAGCTGTCAAATGGACTGTTGTATATAAAAACGTCCATGAAAGAGCTTGGTATATAGTATATCTCATTAAATATAAATCCATGAACATTTTAGGCTTAATTCAGTACTATTCTAGAATTGATATGACATGATAGCATTATATGTGTGTATTTTTATCACGAAAGTCTGTTGTGGGAGTATACAGTAAAAGAACACATCTAACTTTGCCCATCTTTGCATCCTTGTTGTCACAGAAAACGTCATGAAAAAAAAACAAAAACACTGAATAGCTAGTGCATTTCATACCACCACCACAATACAAAATGCAGTATGGGCACTGAAAACTCTTCAGAACAAAACGTAAAGGAGTTCATTGTGAGGCCGTGATTTTATTCTATTAGTTCATTTCATGGGGGAAAAAAAGTAAATTTTGTCTCAGAAGCAGTAAATGTACTATCACATTGTATCTTTGCAAGTCAAGAAGGCTTACTGCTTTCTAACAGGACATGCTAGAAATATTTTTTAAAAATTTATATCCAATGAGATTGTGTGTGTATCCACCTGTAATATGAAAATTATGAGATATATATATAAAACTTAGTATGACTAATACAAAAAGTTGGGAAGTCAAAAAAGCAGTTTGAAACATGATAACAACAGAAAGTCAAGCCATATGTGGAAAATGTAATCCCAAATATGTTGCATCACCACAGGAAAAGTAATTAAATTAAAGGCACAATTGAAATACTAAGGTCATTGGAATGGATTAATAAATCAAACTCAACTAAACATTGTTTACAAAAGATATAAATTAAATTTAAGAATAAAAAAGCCAAAAAAATCAAAGTCAAAGAAGATAAAAAAAAATGATTTAGCCATTTTAATATCTACCATGACAAACTTTCAGACAGTCAGAGATTTTAAAAAGAAGAATGCTTAGGGTAAGTATATTACCCAGTTATCAAAAAAATATGAGAATTCTAAGACCTGCATATTTAATTTAGACAACATAAAAATTAAACCTGCAGAATGGAAGGGAGAAAGGCGAAGACCACAGACATGGAGAAAAATTTTAATTCACATCTCTTAGAAGTTGATCGAACTGGCAGAAAAATGTGAGGTCTAGGAGAACTGAGCATTAGTCCCAAATGAAGCCTGATCAATACAAGCAAGTCATCAGGACAGTGGCAAAGCCACCCACCAGAACAGAGCACACGTTCTAGTCAGTATGCTTTCAACATTTGCCAAAATTAGTATTGTCCTCAGAATACAAAAGAGTTTCAACAAATTTCAAAGGGCTGAAATAAAAAGCTGTAATATCCTTTCATGCAATGTAATTAAGCTAGAAATCAATAATGAAAAAAGTAAGCAGACATTTCCAAATGTTTTTAAATTAAGCAAGACAACTCAAAATAATGCCTAGGTCAAAGAAATCAAAACAGAAATTAGAAGGTATTTTGAACTAGATAAAATAGGATGGCATGTCAAAACTTTGGAAGCTGGGCCTGTAGGTAACTTTGCATTTATTTACATGTTTAAAATAGTTCAATTCTGCCCAGAAATCAAAGGGAAGCATGGATAGGTGAGTGATTATAGTTTGGAATAAAGAGATACAACTGAATGTTTGCCTTAAAGAGATTTTATACCTTTGATATTGGTTAAATAAATGTTACATGTTTTATTCCCCATATAGCAGAATCTTGATTTAAATTTATGTATATATAAACAAACATCTAAATGTGCACACACACACACGAAACAGAGAGAGGGAGGGATAGAAGGAGGGAGAGAGGGAGAGGGAGAGAGAGGGGGAGAAGGAGAGGGAGGGAGAGGGAGAGGGGGAGGAGGGTACTAAGATAAGGGAGAAAGACATTTGAAATGGGAGAAAGAAGAACAAGAGATGATAGTTGAATGTCTGTGACTATATGTAACACAAAAGCAGAAGACATGGTAGGAGTAGGGACGGGAAATGGAAGAACCAGTCAAGGGAGTGAGGAGGAAGTGAGTAAGAACAGGTATTATAACATATATCAATGTATGTGTGTGAAAATATCACAGTGAAAACCACTGCCTTGTAAATAAAATGTTAGTAACTTCAAAGAAGAACAATAGCAAAAAATAGTTGGTAAAGTATAATCTATCTTATAAAGTCAGTAACAGCAGCAAATTATATGCAAAAAACACAGAAGGGATGAAATAATAAATATGAAAAGATAAATTAATAAGATGGCAAAGTTGCTGTGGGATGGTCTGTATGTCAAATGTGTTGCTGATTGGTCAATGAATAAATCACTGATTGGTCAGTGGCCAGGCAGGAAGTATAGGCGGGACTAACAGAGAGGAGAATTGAGAGAACAGGAAGCTGGGTGAGGGAGACACTGCCAGCCGCCATCAGGACAAGGAAGATGTAAAGTACCTGTAAGCCACAAGCCACGTGGCAAGGTATAGATTAATAGAAATGGATTAATTTAAGCTGTAAGAACAGTTAGCAAGAAGCCTGCCACGGCCATACAGTTTGTAACCAATATAAGTCTCTGTGTTTATTTGGTTGAATCTGAATGGCTGTGGGACTGGCGGGTGTCAGAGATTTGTCCTGACTGTGGGCCAGGCAGGAAAACTCTAGCTACACAAAGTTATATATATGTATGCATATATTAGTCTTTGGATATATACTAAAACAAATGAAATTGGAGCTGGGAATGCTCTTGTAGCTTACAATGAAAGAATGTAAACGTAAGCAGAAATATTTCACATGTTTGTGGCTTGGAAGGCTCAGATGTGAAAAAAGCTAATCATTTTCAATTTTGTCAACAGAACCTGTGTTAGGCCAATAGGATTTTTTTATTTCAATAGAAATGACAAGACAATCTTAAAGGTTTTATAAAAATTCAAAGGAACTAGAAACCCAAAATAGGAGAAAACAAAAGCAAAGATCTATTACAAGTCAAGAAAAAGGCAACTTAATAAACTAGGTAGAACACTAGACCTTACACTTTGCAAAGTGCTTTATATAAACAGCAGTGAATACCATAAACTGCTAAATGCTATTTGTCATCAAGGAAATATATATTGAAACACCAGGAGGTACTAACTAAAATCAGTAGCTGACTCAAGCCTTGTATATCCAAATCCTGGAATGTATATAGCAGTAGATCAAAAATGGATAAATAATAATATTGGGCCATGTAAACATACCCATCAAATAATATATGCATATATCAAGATCTTGATGAAGCAAAGTAGATACAAACTAGAAGGATAAAAATACTCAAAGCTGATATAAGATATCACAGGAAATAAATACAAGAAAATGTGTTGGGTAATAGATTGTGGTTTGCTCTGAAGTAGGATGTTTACAAACATATACAGATATCAAAACTGATTACAAGTTACACATTTCAGAATTAGATGACACTGTGGTCAAATCATAAAGACTACTGTTCAAAAACTGACACATACCAAGTTACCAAGGACATAAACAACTAAACTTCTAGTTCCATGCTGCTAGAATCCTAAATTTGCAAATACTTTAAAGACATATCATAGTATTTACTAAAGCTTGATATATACCTCATTTCCAACACAACAATCCATGCCTGAAAGAAGCCTCTATAACGGGGTTTGAAAGTGTGCAAGTATATAGGAACACTCTTCCTAATCTCTCACGCTTCCCTCTACAATAAATAAATTACAGCAGATTTGTGAAATTGGAAAGTGGCCAACATGAATAAAAATCTGCAATACACAACATGGACAATTTTTTTTTAAAAAAAAATGTAACGTTGGCAGCAAGGTGCCCATTCTGTAAACACCAGAAATGATTCAAAGCAAGCAACAGCAGAGTAAGTGAAGGGAATGGTGAGCTTTGGAAAGGAAAGGTGGCTGAGAAGGGACATCATGTGCCTCGCTTCCAGGTTGCTGGTAATGCTACTTTTTCTTTAATTATGAGCGTGGTAACCTCAGTCGGTTCAATTTTTTGAAATATGTTTCCATTGCAAATGTGTTATTGGTGCACTCTTCTTCATGTATCTAATTTTTTCAATAAAAAGTTTATACTTATATTATGTATCTATATAGATGACAGAGAGAGGAGGTGGATTAAGAGATTTACCAGTATTGAACCTGGCTTTACAAATATAGGGAGGAGAAGAGAAGGATAATTCTCCAATACGATAGGCCGTTCCTGGAGAACATGCAATCCATCAGGTCTGAAAAGAGCTAATAATTAAAGTCATTGAGAATCACACGGGACTGTTGTGAAGGCTGGAGTTGTAGCCCGTGCCGTAAGACCTTTTTTATTAAACAGCTATGGAAATATTTTGGGATCAGATGTTAAATAACCTCATGGATACAAACATGTTGAAATGAAGTTTGCTAAAAATGAAAAAAAAAACCTAGTTTTTAATAATAAACAATATCCCAGCTCAAACAGACACAGTAGGAAGATGTCTTTTTTTCCCCCTTGACCAAAAAAAAAGTTTTTTTTCTAGTAGTAAGAATTATGGGACACAGAAAAAATTAAATAGATAGAACACTGAATACTATACAAGTGAGGAAGGCCTGAGGGAGGATAACGGAGAGCTATAGGACACACAAATGAATCTCCTATTTCTGAGGTCAGAGGGTTCAGTTTCCAACTTTGGTTCAAGATACTAAGGGACCTAGACATGACTCAACTTAAGGGAATGACTCAGTTAACTGAATTTATAATAAACCGATATAGCATACTGACACCATCTTGTTAGTGAATGAGAGAGAAAATTTCTAAGCACACTGGAATGCCCTAAACCATGTAATTGCCTATGATGGTCGATTTTTATTAACTTTGATGGATTCAGAACAATCTAGGAGGCACACCTCTGGGTATATCTGTCAGGCACTTTACAGCGAGGCTAAACAGAGGGTGTGGTCCCAAAGTAGCACTGGCTGATGTTGTGAATGAATAAAAATGGAAAATCTGAGAAATAAAGCTGAGCACAAGAATTTATTACTTCTTGAGTCTTGACCATGGACAGTGTGACCAGCTGCCTCCCATGCCTACTAACACGCTATCCCATCGTTATGGACTGCATCTCTTCTTAAACTGTAACCTCAAGTGAACCCTCCCTTTTTTCTGAAGTGACTTTTGTAGGTATTTTGTCACACCCATGGGAAAAAATCCCTAACACATTGGCTATGTAAAAAGATGAGAAATCAAGATAGGTTCAGAATTTGGCAAGAGAAGCAAATTAGCTTAATTTTGACAACAGTGGTATCAGGCTATGGATGATAATGGGTCCATCTCCACCAGGAGGCTGCACACACCTAGCCATGAAACTGGACACCCATAAAGACTCCTTCACCTTTGGATAATGGGGGCAGAGGGATGTAGATAATCCTGGGCTTTGACAAATGTTCTTACTGTAATGGAAGCTTATGTTTCTTGGCCCACACAACTTCTTATAATAGCTATAACATGATCCATTCAGTCTTTACAAAATCAGAGTTTCATTAGTTAAATTCCATAGAAGACCTTCAAGTTACAGGAATATTATTATCTAATTTACGTCAACTAACCACATAACATTCTACCCGAAAGGAGAAATGTAATACAGAGAAAAAGAGGTCTGCTTAACTAGCCAAATATATTTTTTTGTGTATGAGTGTTTTGCCTGCATTTATGGATGTGTACTTACGTGCAAGTCTGGTGTCTGCAGAGGCCTGAAGAAGGCATCAAACCCCTTCTAACGGGAGTTATGGACAAGTACAAGTCACCATGTAGGTACTGGGATCTGAGCCTGGATCCTATGCAAGAGCAGCAAGTGCTTTTAACTATTGAACCAGCTCTTCAGCCCCAAATAAGCAATTTTTATTGATATATGTAAAACTAGAAATTTATATAAAATGGTAATTAAATATTTATCTTAAAAATAATACAATCTGGCCAGGTAGTGGTGGTACATGTCTTTAATCTCAGTAGAGGGAGGCAGATCTCTGAGTTCAAGGTCAAGAGTCTAGTCTACAGGGTGAGTTTCAGGACAGCCAGAACTATCCAGAGAAATCCTGTCTCTAAAAATCCCAAAATAATAATAATCATACAAAACAATAACAACATTATTCCTGGAGAAGTAAATTTACAATCAATATTTACATTAAAAGGGCATTTGTCAAACTTAAAGTCACAGAGCCCCTACAAAGAGAGACTACGCTATTGTTTCCATCTGGTGGGGAAACCCATGTCTGATGTAATTTCCAATGAGCTCTCTCTGACCAAGCTTTGGAATCAGTGGTTATATTTTATCTTAGAAATTGATTTGAAGCCAGCAAGGGTATGAAACCTAATTAAATATATAGTCAGCAATCACTTCTTAAAAAATATCTACAAGCCAATAAAAATCCACAGAGTAACAGAGGAAATACCAACTCTGTTCAATTCTTCCAGAAAAGTAGTCAGTAAATCACTGACTCATGCTGATTATGGCTGCCTAATGGCAAGTATTTGAATATTTATGTCCTTCAGAGTAAATGATTGTTTGACATTACCCAATGGACACTTTTTACATTCTAAATATTGTAGGATCATGCAAATATCACCGGGCACCAGGGAGCATTGTGGAATAAAAGTGTCCATTTTATTTAAAAATCTAAGCATTGGTGGGAAGTTGTGCAGGGTGTTCCCAGCACGTCTCCAGGAGACACCATTTACATAGACTGCTAAGGGAGCCCACGACTTTGAGCCCCAGACATCGTGCAATGGGCCAGTCTTAAAACAAGAACTCAGTGAGAAAGAGGTATTTCATAAAGATGGGCATATGGCCACATTATGAAAATAGAAAAAAAAATAATGAAAGGTATGGTTTTATTAATTGTCTGCTGCCAAGGTCACTGCTTCCCACAATGCACTTGGACCTTCATAGAACACCAGGCCGATGGCAAACAGGCACTGAGCTGGGGAAAGTGTCACACGGCCTATATCCTAGCTGATAGACTCTTTAGTTTCAATTGCATTTTCCGATAGAGACAATTGCTTTTAGATTTCTGAAACATCTTTGTTCTTTCTCCCATCCATATTTATAGCCTCTATAGCTGTGTTTGTATCATTTATATCTCTTCCCAAATGTTTTCAGCACCTTCTAATTTACCCTCACTGAGCATGGCATTATTGTACTGTTCTCTCCTGCTTTCCCATCATTAATGAAGACATCACTTTAAAAAAAAATCTGCCCTTGTTAAACACATTTCTGCAACTTCAAATTATATAAAGCTTACAATAAGAATAATTTGAAGACATTGCCACATATTATTATTCTTTGCTTACCATATTTTAGCTCATTTTCAGCTCTTGAAGCTGAGATTTTCTGGTTTGATTGGAATCAATTTTACCAGTGAAAGCTCACTGATATTGTATCAATTACTGTGAGCCGAGACTATAGGAGAAGTACCATAAGTCTCTCCATTCATCTCTGACTAAAAACAACATAATTTATGTTGTGTGTGAAAGCATGTCTATGTGAATGTGTGTGAGTGAATCTGAGTGTGTGTGATTTGTATGTTTATGTATGTGTTTGGCTAAGTGTGTGCATGTTGACAGAAATTGGAGATTGGGGGAAAAGAATGGTTTTTAATTTTTTACAATTCACTATATTTACCTATGGTTATAAGGGCAAGCATTTAGAATGGAGTTACAGGTTATGCTAGTTTCTTAGAGTGGCAGGTGTTAGCACCATGGCTCCCTAAATATGAGCTGATGAAGGCCAAGAACAATACACACAATAACATGGATGGGGGAAAACCCAAGAGGCCTCAACGGTACACAGCAATAAAAAACAACTCTAAACAGCATTGGATAGTTTCTCCTTTACTTGGGCAAACAGAGTCCCTACCCAAAGCAGAGCCTGGGGTCTTGGAGATCTGTCCTTGAAATGTTCTAAGTCCAATCTGTGCAATACTGGTGTATGGAACTGATGAGTCAATAGAGCCCTATGTTCTGAATCAGTACCCACAGGAGCCAGAGCCTGGTGTCTCCATCTTCTGAGAACTCTGACACTTCTTCTCCATGTGCCTTGCCCAAATGGGTCCAGATCCACAGTGACCATCAGCCTTTGGAGACCAGGACTCATTCTAAAGACCACAGTTGTTGTCCAACTGTAGGAAGGTGATGGCAAGGTCATCTCTCCCACCAGAAGGCTTGATATACCCACTATAGGGTCAAAAACACTTGTGTACACAGACTGGTTTCACAAAACCAATTGCCAGAGTAGCATTCTCTCAGGAAGATCCTGTACTATCAAGCCTAGGTGACAGGAAATCTGCTTATCACAGGGTCACTGGCAACCTCAGCTAGGCAGCACATTTGTAGCTTACCATGTCTGTTTGGTGTGTATATGTGTGTGTGTGTGTGTGTGTGTAAGTTTGTGTGTGTGTGTATTCATATGTGTGATGTGTGCATGGATGCATGTATACAGGTATGAATATATGGAGGCCAAAGGAAACCACTGAGTGTCATTTGCCACCTTATTTCTCTCTCTCTCTCTCTCTCTCTCTCTCTCTCTCTCTCTCTCTCTCTCTCTCTCTCTCTCTCTCTCTCTCTCTCTCTCTTTATTTATTTTGAGAAACATTCTGTCCCTGAGCTTCAGTTCAGACTGACCCTTGAAATCGTCCTCTCTGACACACCCAACTTTCACACAGGTGCCTGGGCTGTAAACTCAGGTCCCCATGTTCATGCAGCAAGCCTGTAACCCTCTGAGCCAGCTCCCCCATGCTAGTTTGTTGTTGTCATTGTTCTTGTTGCTGTTGTCATTCTTATCTGTTTCCTTGCCATAGAACCCAGGGTGGCCTGGAACTCATTAGGTAACTCAATTGGCCTCACACTTATGATCCCCAAGCCTCTTCTCCCGAGGGCCAAGATTACAGGTGTGCACTATGAAACCCAACTGGAGAATTTCTTTCTTCTTTCTCTCTGACAAAAGACTTTAAAGTTGGACCAAGAGGATTCTGTACTTGCTTTAAATCCAATGCGAAGCCTAGATCCTCACTGAAAAGAAAAATCATAAGGCCCCTTTGTATTGTATGCCCTCCAAAGACATTTGGAGAAATACCAATGAAGATGGCAGTTAAAAAGAAAATCCTAGAATATGTGTGATTCACATCGACAGTTAACTTCAAACAGATTACCATCAATAATATGATAGGCTTCATCTAATCAGATGAAGGGTCTTACACAAAAAAAAATGAAAGGTCCCTGTGGAGGGGATCTCTGCTCCTCAACTATAAGAACCAGCTCATGCCAGAGTTTCTGCCTGCCACTGTCCCTTCTTATTTCCCAGTGGTCATACCCTACAACCCTGTGAGCCAATTACCCAAAGTATCTATGCACAGGTATAAATAACACTAATAAATGTTATATCTACTGACTGGTCTTCTTGTCAAATGCCAACTAATACAAGGGCGGAAAGTCACTCCATAATGTTAAGATCTAATCCCTGGCATGGAATGTCCTGGGGCCAGTGTTGAGGATAAGCTAGAATCCACCACTGCCCAAGATGGGTCACATGAATATGCCCAGAGTCATAGCCTGAATTATTTCCCTCAATACCAAGATAGAATCAGGACAAATAACCCAGTAAATAAGATGTGGATTATTTAATATAGGAAAACAGTACACATACTGCATGACAAACAGAAAGGACAGACCTACCTGCCTTGTGTCAGAACTGACATTGGTGGACATAAGCAGGTCAAGCTGGACAAAACATCCACACTGAGGTCTTACCTCATCAATCATATGTTTGAGCAGAAACCACAATTTACTCCTAGAATGAACATCAGTCAATTATCACATGACATAGAAGACACAATACATCTCTTAAATTTATAACTTACCCGGGACTGTTTTCCACAACAGGCTAACAGGAAATCATGGCAGTTCTTGTCTCCCTATGTGTGCACCACCATCATCCATTCAACATTTGGTTATATGTCCTGTGCCACTCATTGACACAATGGCCTTTGGTGTCATGGCATTTTTATGACAACACCACCTGAAAGGTCGCATGTTCCCAGAAAACAAGAAACTTCAATAGTCAAAGATTATCATGGCTAGTGCTCATTGAAGGCAGAAAAGCCCTAAGGGTCCAGATGCAGACCTCACACTGTGGGTCCTACTGGCTATAGCAAGAGGTGGATGAAAACATTGTGAAGACGAGAATGATCAATTGCTATTAAAAAGAGCTGTTTCCAGGGTGGGATGGTGAGGTGCTCAGGCTAGCTGGAGAG
>NW_026294492.1:16853616-16856116 GCF_007827085.1 Peromyscus californicus insignis
AACAGAGGCTCACAGGAGAGTCTGTGGGATGGTATGCACATGGCCTTTGGATGTGACTGAAGCAATGAGTCAAGAAGGAAGGGAGGAGATTCAGCAGCAGAGATCAGTTGCATGTCTGTTGCAGGCAGCTATGAGGCTGGAGCATCTTTAGAAGACAACATTCAGAGTACGTCTAAGAATCTATTTGAAAGGAGAAAGGTTGTAAACAAGGCTGCGGACATTACAAAATTATCAAGAATAACACAAACAAGGAAGTCATAAATAAAAACATATTGACTGAGCAGTTAAATGGGGATCTCCTCACCTTATTTTGTGGCTTAAGAAGCAATCAATTAGATGGATGCAGAAAAGGTCCATCTGAATGAATATAGCCAGTCAGATAGGGCCATGGTGGGTGATGGGGATATAGAAAGGAGGAAAAGTCAAAGAATGGTCTGCTTAGACATGCAGAGAATGTTCTCTATAAGAATGGAGACAAGAAGACCTGGAAAAAGAAAGCAGTGTGTGCTCATTGACTACATAATCTGCTGAGGCGCTAAGGAAATAGTATAAAGAAGAAAGTGTAAGATTCATCATTATAAACCATTTATACTAGTTTTCTCTCTATTAGGCAAATTTTTATTTTGAAATATAGTTGAGGCTGGAATGATGACTCAGGTTAAGAGAACTTGCTGCTCTTGCGGAACACCCAGGTTCAGTTCCCAGCACCCACATGGCAGCTGACAATCATGTGTTATTCCAGATCCAAAGGATCTAATTCCTTCTTCTGACCTCTGTGGGCACCAGAAACATGTGCTGGTGATGTACACACACACACACATACACACACACACACACACACACACACACACACACACACACACACACACAGGCAAAATGTTTATAAAAACTAAATAAATCTTAAATATATTTAGCTGGAATCATACTGTATAAATTATTTGGTTTTCTTCTCTTTTTTAACCATTATGTTTTGAGACTTTTTTCATACTGTTAAAATTACTTTTATTTTGGAAAAAAAGTAAACATTTCAAAGCTGAAGTAAGTTTTCAATTATAATATTCCACCTCAGTAGAGTAAGTGTTCGAGAACAAGTTGATTCTCAACTACTAGCTGGTTCAGATAATTAAAGAATCCAATGCTTGGGGCCAGTAAGATGACTCAGGGGTGACCAAACTTGATGATCTGAGCTCAATCCCCAGGACCACAAGTACACACACACACACACACACACACACACACACACACACACACACACACAAACACACACGTATTAAGAAGTTAAAGGGCTCAATGCTTGAATGTGCCTCATTTTCCTGCTCATTTAATAAGGTAAAAGTCAGACATGAAGGAAAAGAAGAAAAACATTGAGAGGAGGAGGGTGGATAGGGCCGCTGGAAGGACAGTTTTATTCAGTGCAAAAGCTCTGTTTTCCAAGTGCCAGCCCCCTACTCGGGCTGCTAGAACAATCCCTGAAGAGTCACTCATGCAAAAAAAAAAAAAAAAATGCCTCATTCCATTCTTATCAACCTCATAAGTTTGCACAGGCAGATAAGTAGATCCACGCTCTGCTGCATTTTGTGAATATGATAGCTTTTGTTCAAGCATCACATTCAAATCCTAGCACTATGTCATTTATGCGTCCATATATTCTCTCAGTCAATTTAAAAATATAACGTAGAAGAGAAGCATAATGGCAAAGTAGCCACTCCCAAAGACTGAAATTGTGTTTAAGGATAGAATTCAGGAGGTATTCAATGTGCTCAGTTGATACCCACCACAAGAGACGCAGTGTGCATGCTAAGTTTGGTTTTAATCACGAACACACTATTCACAAATGGATATATTTTTAGATTCTTCCTTTGTTTCCTCCCCAAGGCAGCACCAAAAAAAATGAATTCACAACCTTTTGTTAGGTGAGTTGGATGGTATTGACAAAGCAGAAAAGATGCATTTTACCCCCATGGACTTCCCGACAATGTTGGAAACCTGGGTTTTATACTGTAGACTTGTAAGTAGTGTGGAAAGAAAGACTGGAGGGCTAGCAATCACCACAGCTATACAGAACTCTGCACTTACAGAGCAAATGGATACTTCTAAAATGCTTTAAAATAGCTTCCAAGAATTTCCCCTGTATGTATACTATTGAATGACTGGTCTATCCTAGATACTAGAGAATGAGAGAGGACTGAGGATGGTTTCTTCTCTCGAAGGAAAAGAAAAATGACACAGGACAGGTGAGGTGGCTCAGGGAGTAAATATGCTTCTCACCAAGGTGGATGACCTGAGTCTCATCTACAGGGCACACATGGTGAGGAAAGAAGGTTGCCACATGTTGTCCTCACCTCCACATGTACACAGTGCTACCCTGCCCCCCCAATAAACGATGTCATAATAAAAGAGAGGGCACATAGGCAAACATTTGTAGATGGAGAAATCCACATATAACAGGAGAGCAAACCTCATTCCACACAACACCAAGGAAGGCAGATTATTTTCTTTT
>NW_026294492.1:18333054-18360554 GCF_007827085.1 Peromyscus californicus insignis
TAGGTGGCTGCCAAACCTGCCCAACTTTTATGTGGGTTCTGGGGAACCAAAGTCCGGTCCTCACACTTGCACAGCAAGTGAAATTCCTACTGAGCCATTTCCACAGGCCACTGAAGGAGTCGTAGACTCACGTCCATCTTCATGTCTACAGAGCGTCTTCCTGCCTTTTGACAGCCTCTCAGGATGTCACAGTTGCACAATGCACGCTTTCAACAGCATCCTTCTGTGTGTATTTCGACGGACTCCAAACCTCAGCCATTATAAATCATGTTATCATAAACCTGTCCATATGTCAACTTGACCTTGGGTGTGCTATCTTTTTTATTTATTTATTTATTTTTCCTTCAGTGCTGAGGATGGAACCTCAGGCCTCCTTCGTGCTAGGCAAGTGCTCCACCACTTAGCTACATCCCAGCCCTTGAGTGTCTATCTGAACGAATTTCTAGAAGTGTTTTCTTGTACCAAGGGTATATGTGCTTGAAATTCCTCTCCAAGATGTTTATTTGTTTGTTTTGTTCAGATGGGGGTCTCTCTACATAGCCTTGGAACTTGTTATGTAGATCAGGCTGGCCTCAAACTCACAGAGATCCACCCTCCTCTGCTTCCTGAGTGCTGGGATTAAAGGTGTGAACCACCACACCCGGCATCTCCCCAAGTTTAAAGTTTTATTACATTTGAAAAATAATGCATACCGTAATAAAAAATTCCAAATAGAATAAAAAAAACATGTACAGGGAAAGTCCACTCATCTTCTAGGCTTCCTCCCCAAAGGTCGTCACTGTGTGCATAATTCTACACATAATACCTATATACAGACTTGTATATATGACCAAATATATGACAGCATTTGGTGTCACTTAAAAGGAACATGCTTCATCCACCATTTTGCACCCTCAAGTTTTCATTTATTTGTTTATTTAGTTTTGTGGCAGGATCTCACTATACGACCAAGCTGACCTGGAATTTGCTAGGTGGCTCAGGCTGCCTTTGAACTCATGGTCCTTTTGCCTTAGGGAGTCACAGATATGTGCCACTATATCCAGATCTGTCCCCTCAGTTTTTAATACTATATCTTAACATTCATTAAGCGTAATATTAACAGCATAATATTGGTAGGTCAAACTCATTCTCTTTAAAGTCAATGGGGCATTTATTTCAAAGACACCAGCATGAACTTTCTACTTTTTAAAAATTAAGGTATAATTTACATAAAATATCATTTTTTTAGTATACATTTAAACAAACCTGTAAACCCTATTTTAATTTCCTGGGACTTGAACTTAGGGCTTTACCCATGCTGGGCAAGCACTTTACCACTGAGCTCCACCCCCAGCCCTATCTGTCATTTTAATGTTTGTCCAGTGATTCCCTCAAGGAGTTGTACCAGTTCACACTTGCACCAGTAGTATATGAAACCCTCTTCCTGCAGCCTTGTCCAATTCGAGGCCTTCAAGCTTTTAGATCTCTCCAATCTATAGGTAGATGTAATAATGCTTTCTTACTTAAAATGTCACCTCTCTCTCTCTCTCTCTCTCTCTCTCTCTCTCTCTCTCTCTCTCTCTCTCTCTCTCTGTGTGTGTGTGTGTGTGTGTGTGTGTGTGTGTGTGTGTGTGTGTGTGTGTGTGTGTGTGTGTTGAGGCGGGCAGGGTCTTGCTATGTAGCCCAGACTGGCCTTAAACTCGAAACCCTCCTGTCTCCACTTCCCAAGTGCCGGAGGTTACAAGCCTATGCTATCACACCCAGCCAGGGCTGCACGGAGAAACCCCGTCTCCAGGAGAAAAAAAATGCATTTATTGCTATGGTACGTGAGTGTGCACGGTGTGTGTGTGCTCCTGTGTCGTGGGGCTTATGTGGAGGTCAGACAGCAACATGGTGGAGCTGCTTGTCTCCTTCCACCATTTTGTGGGGTCTAGGGGTCTAACTCAGGTTGTCAGGCTTACACGGCAGGTGCCTTTACCTGCTGAGCCGTCTCGAAGACTCCAATTTTCTTATTTATTTTGAGGGACACTTAATAGTTGAGAAAATGTGCCCTTGTCTGTGATATGATATGAACTGCAGAGTTTTGGGAAACTTGATGTACATAGAAATATCATGTAATAACTGTACTCCTTAGCTAAAGCGTGGTGGCACACCTTTAATCCCAGTGCTCAGGAGGTAGAGGCAGGAGGATCTCTGTGAGTTTGAGATCAGCTTGGTCTACATACTGAGTACCAGGCCAGCAACGGTAATTAGAAAAACTTCTGGAAAATCCTCTCTAGTAGCTCTTTTGAAAGTTACGATTAGTTGTTGTAAATGATAATTAGAGGATACAGCTTTTTGGTTGTTTGCTTGGCTAGTTGGTTTGGTTTGATTTTTGTTTTTTCAAGGTAGAGTCTCTCTATGTAACCCTGGCTGTCCTGGGACTCACTATGTAGACCAGGCTGGCCTCGAACTCACAGAGATACGTCTGCCTCTGTTTCTCAAGTGCTGGGATTAAAGGCCTGTGCCTCTACACCCAGTTTAAAGTTAATGTTTTATATGCACTGTAACAAATAAATTTCTTTCTTTTTTTTTTTTTTTTTTACCGGAGCTGAGGACCGAACCCAGGGCCTCGCGCTTGCTAGGCAAGCACTCTACCACTGAGCTATATCCCCAACCCTCAAACAAATTTCTAATTAAAACCCCTGAATATGAGCCAGGCACCCGGAAAGATGAAAGTCACCTCTGCGTGCTTCCTGCCGTATCTTCCCAAGGCCACACTAAAGCCAAGAATAAGTTCACCGTTCTGCTGTGCGGTCTCTAGGCTGAAGATCTGGTGTTTAATGAAGACCTTTATAACTCGGGGTTATAAAGGAGAAGGGTCAGGATTTTAAAAAAAAAATGAAATTCTTGTTTGCGTGTGATCTGAAGAAATAAGTGTGTTGTCCGGTGCCCAGCACAGTGGGAAACAGCTTGGGAACTAAGAATGGCACAGAAAACTTGGTTTACGAGATGTCTTCATCGATGGGGAGAGGAGTGACTCTGCTTCCTACGCGTAGAATAATGGAGGTAAGACTACAGTTAAGTTACTTGTTATGAGCGTGAGCCAGGTGAGCAGTGGGCACCGGCTTTGATTTTCGTTTGTTTGTTCTGGGTATTAAAGACGCCATGCACTCCCTCACCAGATACAGCTTTCTTCAAGTGTGGGTAGGCGATAGAAGCCACACATGCTTGCAGCCTTTTTATTCTTCCTTTTGATCTCCACGCGTATCATCAACCCCTATCCTTCGTGTAGCTGCCGAGTGCTTCCCAATCATTAGTGATAAGCAGTAGTTAGGAATGGGAAATCTGTGTGCTAAAGTTTAAGTCTTTGCATTTACTCTTAAAGTGAGTTCTTTTGTGGAGATGGCTCCTTGAACAGGCAGGACTTGTGTCTTGCGACCATGGAGGCAACTTTATTTATTTATTTGTTTGTTTGTTTGTTTATTTATTTAGGTTTTTCGAGACAGGGTTTCTCTGTGTAGCTTTGCGCCTTTTCCTGGAACTCACTTGGTAGTCCAGGGTTGCCTTGAACTCACAGAGATCCACCTGGCTCTGCCTCCCAGTGCTGGGATTAAAGGCGTGCGCCACCACCGCCCGGCTTGATTTATTTTTATCTCCAGCTATCCCTTTAAAGCTGGTCAGTGGAGGAAGTCTTTGCTGTCTGTCCCCTTGGGATGAGAATTCAAGCACTGCCACTACATTTCTGGCCACTTTGAGGAATAAAAATCCTTATATTGGTTTGACACCACTAACACAGCCTAACTCTGGTGTTTAAGGTGGCTCCTTTCCTTCAGCTGGAGCCTGCTGCAGGTAAGGGTCTATGCACATAAGGGTTTATGCACATAAGGGTCTATGCAGGTAAGGGTCTCAGGTCTGGGGAAGGTGGGAGGAGTAATCTATCCCAGTCCTCTCTCTCCTCCCTCTGTTCCCCCCTCTCCTCCACCTTTCCTAACCTTCACCCTCTATGCTGATTAGTTTTATTCTCAACACAACCTAGAGTCACCTGGGAAGAGGGAACCTCAGCTGAGGAATTGCCTCCATCAGATTGGCCTATGGGCATGTCTGTGGGACAGCTTTCTTGATTGTGAAATGGATGTCAGAGGACCCAGCCCACTGTGGGCAGTACCATCCCTAGGCAGCCATCTGGGTTGTGTAAGTAAGCTAACTGAGCGTGAGTCAGGGAGAAAACTAGAGAGGGACCCTCCTTCCTCCGTGGTTCCCCCTCCAGATTCCGGCCCTGACTTCCCGTGGTGACGGACTTCTACCTGGAAGTGTAAGCTAAAATAAACTCTTTCCTCCAACAAGTTGCTTTGGGGCCAGTGTTTTATCCCAGCAACAGAAATTAAAGCAGACCAGCTCCTTTCAGGCAGTCTCTCTGCATGAGGAGCTCAGCCAGGAGCCAGGACAGAAGTCCTTGCAGCAGCGGGAAGGAGAGATGCGGACACACAGGAAGTGCCTATGCAGCCGGTGTCGGATGGCTTCCCACTCTGGGCTCCGGAGTCAGACCTGCACATGGGAAGGAAGACTCCTTGTTTACTCCTTGTATTGATGCAGTCCGGTCAGCAACGGTGCTGAGCCAACAGGCTATACAACTAGAAAAAAACATAATAACAATGATTTCCTGCATTACTCCATACACTGACGTTACAGAACTAACTGAAAGTTAAATGAATAAAGCATTTTTACAATGGGAGAATGTCTCCATAACTTTGAGGTAAGCAGTGGTTTCTTAAACAGGCTACAGAAGTTATTGAATATATATATGTATATATATATATATATATATATATATATATATATGCAAAAGACTCCT
Organism: Peromyscus californicus insignis; assembly: GCF_007827085.1. NCBI lineage: Eukaryota > Metazoa > Chordata > Mammalia > Rodentia > Cricetidae > Peromyscus > Peromyscus californicus. The sequence goes on from NW_026294492.1 coordinate 18,337,868, forward strand.
CTATAGAATATATAAAGAACCTTCATTTCAGAAAGGAAAAGATGGACAATCCAGTTAAAAAGTGTACACTTTGCACATTATAATAGATAAACACTAACATGATTCACACTTGATTTTAGCCAAAAGGCCGAGAAACAGCAACACTAAAGATTTCCAAACATCACGGAAATGCAAATCCAAATTACAATGAGGTCACCGTGAGCTGGGACGCGCAGGAACAGCCACAATGGAAAGGAATAAGAACACCACGCTTTGCAAGCTCACATACAGCAAAAAAATCAAAGTGGAACAAAGAAAAAAGAAAAAGCTTCTGCACAGCAAAGGAAACAGCTCCCAAAGTGAAGGGATGGCTCGTGGGATGAGAAAAACAGCTTCTCCAACTGCACATCAAACAGATCGTTAATATTTGGGGTATACAAAGAACTGCAAAAATTAAACGGCACAAAACCAGTGTGCTCAATCAACACATGGGCTTATGGACTAACTAATAATCAATAGAAGATTGTGTGTGTGTGTGTGTGTGTGTGTGTGTGTGTGTGTGTGTGTGTGTGTGAAAGAGAGAGAGAGACGGAGACGGAGAGAGGGAGAGAGGGAGAGGAAGAGAGAGATACATACTTAAAGTGTTCAACATCCTTAACCACCAGGGAAATGCAAATTAAAACCACTTCGAGATTCCATCTGATCCCAGTCACAATGGCTATCTCCAATAAAAGAAAAATGACAGCAAATGTTGGTGAGGATGTGGAGGAAGAGGAACCCTTATCTATCTATCTATCTATCTATCTATCTATCTATCTATCTATCTATCTATCTATCTATCTATCTAGGTTTGTCCAGACAGGATTTCTTTGTGTAGCCCAGGCTGTCCTGGAACTCACTGTGTAGAACAGGTTGGCCTTGAACTCAGAGACCTGCCTGCCTCTGCCTGCCAAGTGCTGGAATTAAAGGTGTGGGCTACCACTGCCTGCCTTGGTGAGGAACCTTTATTTACTGCAGTTAGGAATATAAACTTGTGTAGCCACTATGGAAATCTGTATAGAAGTTCCTTTAAAAAAAAACAAAACAGAAAATAGACTGGGTGGTGGCACACGCCTTTAATCCCAGCAATCAGAAGGCAGAGGCAGGTGGATCTCCGAGTTTGAGGTCAGTTTGGTCTACAGAGAGAGATCCAGGACAGCAAGGGCTACACAGAGAAACCCTGTCTCGAAAAACAAAAACAGACAAAACTAAACTAAAAAGAAAATAGAACTACCGTATGACCAGCTGCGCTAAGTGAACACACCACACAGAGATATTTACATATCCATGTGTGTAGCTGCACTACTTACAATAGCCAAGAAAAGGAGCCAGCCTACTTGTACATCAATAGATGAATGGATAAAGAAATCATGGTACATATATACAACGGGATTTTATTGATTCATAAAAAAACGAAATCATGACATTTGTAAGAAAACAAATGCAACTTGAGATCTCTATGCGAAGTGAAACAAGCCAGAGTCAGACATATTTTATATGGTTTTTCTCATATGCAGAATTTTGATTTAAAATCATATATGCATATATTATGTGTGTGTTTTCATATGTGTATGTAGGTCACTAAATTAGAAAGGGAATCATGAGAAAGGAAGAAGAGATCTTAAGGGCAGAGGGAAACAGTAATGAAATAAGAAATTCTGTAAGAAAGCAGAAGTTGGGAAGGGAACCAGCTAGAGGAGAATGTGGGAGAGGGCAGTGGGGGAGGGGCACAAACAAGGACAAATTATGAAGGTGTATGGATGAGGATGCTACAGGGGGACTCACTATGTTGCCTGCTAACCTAGAAATAAATAAATAAATAAAATCTACCCTCTATCTCTCCAAGAGAAATGAATGCTCCCTTCTACCAGAAGACATTTGACTGTGAAGGCGCATGAAGGAACTTTCCTGGGTGTGGGTACTGCTCCATATCTGTGTCTGAGGGCTGGTTACATGGGTGTGGTTGCTTAAAAAAATTACCACAGTATACATCTAAGGCTTTATTGTACGCAGCTCTTCCCAAGGGGGGCGGGAGGGAAATGCCAACTCATCTTTCATCCTCGGTTGCCTTGACTTTTTTTTCCCCCTTGAAACTTTTCATCTGTGCCTGTCAGACAGATGATTTTTCTTTAGGTCCTAGAGTTCACAGAGATTAATTTTGATCGTGGTTTTCACCAGTTTCGTGGCAAGACCCTTCTGTGTGTTGTCTGCCGGTTGCCCCTGGCTTGGCCCCATTGATTCGAGTATTTTTGTAAAGATCCGTGCTGTTTCCTTTCCGATTCTTTCTCACCTTTGAATGAGGACACCTTTTCCTGCAGGGCTAACACACTCTCATTTCCAGTGGACAACGTCTGAATTATTCTCTCTTCAAGGGGCGCTATTCACATGGAATATAATCGTGAGTAGTGTTTCCTGGGGACCTTGCTGCCCAGACAATGGCTGGCTGGAATTCTTGTGGGGAAAGGCACCAGAGCACTGAAACGCCCTGATCCCAACAGGGGTTCCTCCATGTGCCTGTGTGAGCTGGGTTAGCCTTTCCTTCTCTGCAGAAAAAAGGTCTACCATGGTGCGAGGGTGGGGGGGATGGGGGGTGTTGCTCATCAAGGGCAGCTCTTCCTCCACCCATGTCCCCGTGGCAAGACAGTGAGTAGGTCTAGAAAATTCTTCCCCCGCCCCTCTTTAGTTTGAAACAGAACCCAGGGGAGCTTGGATGGCTGAACTGCACAGTCCCCTTTACATTTTCTATTCCTTTTTGTGTGTGCGCGCATGCGCAAGGTGGGGCTATGGGGGAGGAGCTGCATGGACAGCTGGTGGAAATTATTCCTCTTCTCCCACCTTGTGAGTCCTAGGGATGAAACTCGGGTCATTGGGTTTGGCAACCTGAGCTCTTACCCTGGAACTACCTTGCTGGCCCACAAAGCCTTGTTCTAAACAAGGTATTTATTTCATTTTGCATCTCAGCATCGTGTGTGTGTGTGTGTGTGTGTGTGTGTGTGTGTGTGTGTGTGTGTGTGTGTGTGTGTGACTCTTAGCAGCTCTGCATGCCCTTTGCAGTTTGCAGCACTCTGTATGAATCCCCTTCTTATCCTAATAAGGATCATCCCCTCAGAAGACAGGCTTGGGATGAAGAGAGGCCAGGATGAAGGCAGCTTAGCCATTTGGTCAAGATACAGTTTGCGTTCTCTTTACTTTCAGACCATATGAAAGTATTTATTTTGCTCTCACCCACATACTGCAGTTGTCCATAATCTGATTCGTGTATGTGTAAGTGTATCTGTAGACTAAATTCCCAGGGCTGGAATGCCAGTTAGGAGTCTGTGTAATTGTAACTTGCCTCCCAGAAGTTCCAGTTTATACTTTCACCAGTAAGTATACCCATCTCGCCAGCTCTTGCCAGCACCATGGTTTGGCCTACATTTTGGTCTGTAGCGTTCTAAGAGGTTAAAAAATGGAATGTCAACATCGTATTTGAAAACCACATCTTTTTCCTTTGCATATGTTGAGGAGCTATCTGTCTTAGCCTATCTCTTCTGTTTCCTTCCATAAACTATCTCTCCATTGGCCTATTTCTCTCTGGGATAGTTTTGGTCTTTGCCTGATTGATTTTCAAGACCTTTTTACTTCAGGACATCAGCCATTTATGATATGAATTGAAAAATATTTTGCCAGTGCCTTTTGACTTTGCTCAGAGTGATCACTGCTCTGTTGTGGTTTTTAGGAAGAAAAGATCTGTGTAATGCAAGGGGGTCTTTGTGGCCACTGTTCATGGCAGAATAGGGGACAGAATAAATTCCTCAACATCTGGAGTGCAGTGGAAAGGTTAGTATTGTATTGGTAAGTCTACACGCTTGGGTCAAGTCAGAGGAGAAAGGGGAAGGAGTCTCATTTTCTCATCCCACACGGGCACATACCAGGACCCAGGCAATCAGCTGGATACAGGGCGGGTGTGGGTTTAGTGGATGAGTCCGCTCTCCTCCTCACTCTCTTCCTTTTTACAGCCCAGCCATAAAACAGTCTGGGGGAGGAGAGTCAAAGGACCTGTGCCATGAAGTCTCCGAGAGGCTTTTATGATTATAACCACTTACAGGAATTGTCTAGGAACGTCAGCTACCCAGAATTTGGGGATCTGGGACTTCGGTACCAGAAAGTTGTGTAAGATAAATATGTGCAAATCTTACTCCTTGATGGCCAGGGGTTCAAAAATTTTTTTCATTTAAAGGAAATAAATCAGATAACAGAGATATACGTCCACTTTATAATTAGAGAAAACCCTTGACTGATACTGTAACCAATGAAATGGGGTCAGGTTCTTGGTTTCAACAATAAAACCCATACTAACTAGCTGAGACGGAAGGGGTTTATTAAGTCGCTCATGTAAGCATAGAAGCTGGAGGAACAGGCTCCAGGCTGAGCTCTGGTTACAACCCTCAGACCCACACTGTGGAACTGGCCTGGTGAGAAGAGCTGCCACCTCCCATTGCAGAAATGTCTACCCAGATTGCTCCACTCCCACACCATTGCCAGCTCCCTCTCTGGGCTAAGTCCCAGCTGCTGTCCCTGCTTTGGTCTCAAGCCAGCGCCTCTAGTTGAGTGCTGTCGTTGGAGTTTCTCTGTGTCCCAGCAGTCGCTCCCAAATAACCACTCAGAGACTTAATATTAATTATAAATGCTCAGCCAATAGCTTAGACTTGTTTTTAGCTAGCTCATATAACTTAAATTGACCCATTTCTTATCTACCCTGTGCCACATGGCAGTACCTTCTTTCTACCTGGCACGTTCATCTGGTTTCTCTCTCTGCTCGTGACTCCTCAGACTCTGCCCTTCTTCTTCCCAGCATTCTCTCTGCCCTGAAAGTCCTGCCTAGCTATTGACCAATCAGCTTTTATTAACCAATGAGAGTAATACATAGTTACAGGGTACAAAAAGATTAATCCACAGCACAGTGCTTCTTTCCGCCTGATCAGTTGGGTTTCTCAGACATTGCTAGTTCCCATCCACAGGGGAGGCTCCGTGCCCCACAGTCAAGCAATACGTCCGTGGGCCACACAAAGCCAACTTGAAATGGGTGACAACATGAAAGGTTTTTGTCCCAAAGCTGGAGACAAACTCAAAAGGCAACTGGTGTAGCATTCATGATCTCACCCTCACGGGATCGCCCGAGTCTCCCTCCTGCCTAGGTCCTCACCAAACCACCCCTGGGAAGCAGTTCAATGTACTAGGTAGTGCGCTAAGTGCCGGGGACGCAAAGAAGAAACAGGGAAGGCTGAGAAAGTTCTGTCTCACCAAAGTAGGTGAAACGAACATATTACTGAAGTCAAATATTGATCTGGGGCCACGGAGAAAACGCAAGTGAGAAACTGGAGAGACGCTCGGTGGTGAAGAGCAGGTATTGCTTTGACACAGGACCTATGTTTGGTTCCTAGCACCCCATGTCTGGTGGCTCATGACTTCCTGTAACTCCAGCTCTAGGGGATCCATCCACTGCCCTCTTCTCCCCTCTGTGGACAACTTCACTCACATGTACATACCCATACACAGATATACACACATTTGCATAAATAAAAATAAATCTAAAAAAAAAAGCAAATGGAAAAACAATTTAGATTATGGTCTGATAAGGTGAGCTAGACATTTATGATAGAAGAACCCATGATCGTGTTGGAAGTCAAGTCATAGTCACGGGAGAGGGTCGTGGGAGCCCATGGGGGCTTTGGGAAGGCAGTTCTGAGACACCAGGTTACATTGCTCAGTGTGGTGAACTCTGGCCACATGGAGTCTTGACATGGAGCTAGCGGCCCACATGGAAATGACACTATTTTAATATTTTTGATTAAGTAAAATGTATCATTGAAATTAATTTCCCCTTTTCACCTTTCTGTGTGATATCAGAGAATGGAAGAATTTCATACACGGCTATATTGAATTTCTATTGGACGGGCTAGATTGAATTTCTATTGGACGTTGGCTGAGTTGAGAGAAGGATCAAAGGCTAGTGCCTGCGGTATTTTAAATCATTTATTATTTAATAGTGTCACATATATTTTTGCACATGTGGGACAGCTGTTGGAGGTTAGTCAAATCAAAAGGTAGGCCCCAGTTGACTTCTGAAGTCATCCTCTTGTTCAGATCCCCTGGTGTGTCTGTCCTTTTCCCAAATGTGCACGACACATTAATGCACTCCGTGGAGAGATTATTTTCAGTCATCAAATTCTTAACATGTCGGTGATGAATTTCTGCTTAGATTTTTTTCTTCTTCTTCTTCTTTTTTTTTTTTTGGTATTTGAAAAATCGAATCCCAGCGTGAGTTTCATCTGGGAGCCACATGTCTAAGAACGTGATTATTGCAAACCCATGGGAATGGCCTACCATAGCTGAAATGGATCCAGTTTATGGTTCTGTGTATCACTAATAAAGCCTTGTAGTCTCAGCAAAACCACTGTGCTACACACTGGCTGCCAACCTCTCCCGCCCCTTCCTGGATGACTCTGGCGTATGTGACCTGCAGTGTGAGGGAGTTTTTAGTCTTTGGAAATGGAGAAGAGGAACTTGGTAAATGTTGATTTTGAGGGATTTGGGGGCCGTGATATACAGCTGCAAGAAAACAGAAGTGTAGAAAAGTTTTAGGAAATCTGCCACCTCTGTCAGCGGGTTGTAGAAAGAAACTAGATTAAATTTCTTCAGGCGTGGACGTAGCTGATTCTCGGCGCGAACTCGCTTTGGTACAGGTGCATTGATGATAAAAACAACTAAAACTGGACATCATGGAGAAAAAGAAAAAAAACTAGTGTCCTTCTCCCGCAGTTTATTCAATAAATAACTGCCAAATGACCCTTGAAGAAGTGACCAAGTTTAACTTTGCATTTGTGCTTTACACACACACACACCCCTTTGGTTAAGTGTCTGCTTCCTTAGAAAAACGTCTTTCCCGGCAGAGAAAGCTTAGGATGGACCTGGATCCTGACTTTGAGACTTGCGTTTGACTCTGAACATGTCACCATATGTCTCTTAGACTTGGTGTATTTCGAGTACGTCATCTATGGAAACATAATGGGCCTGTGGACTAGTGTGTTCATGTCACAGAGCAAGCTAGCCTTTTCAAGAGAAATGGCCCTGCACTTACTCAAACCGAGGCTCATTGCAGGCCCCTAAGGCCATCTTTCTGAAGACACTCATAGTTTGCATGTTTGGGGGAATTGATAACTGAAATGTGAAGGGTGTTTTTATTTTATTTATTTATTTTTTAAATAATTTATTTAAATTGATTTTATGTACATTGGTGTGAAGGTATCAGATCCCCTGGCACTGGAGTTATAGACAGTTGTGAGCTGCCATGTAGGTGCTGGGAATTGAACCCAGGTCCTCTGGAAAAGCAGTCAGTGCTCTTAACTGCTGAGCCATCTCTCCAGGCCCTATTTATTTATTTTTGAGACAGGGTTTCTTTGTGTAGCTTTTGGAACCTATCCTGGATCTCCCTCTGTAGACCAGGTTGGCCTTGAACTCACAAAGATCCACTTGCCTCTGTCTCCTGAATGCTGGGATTAAAGGTATGCACCACTACGGTCCAGCATGTGAAGCATATTTTTAAATTTTATTTTAGGCTTGGCGATAGTGGTGTATGCCTTTAATCCCAGCACTCGGGAGGCAGAGGCAGGCGGATCTCTGTGAGTTCGAGGCCAGCCTGGTCTCCAAAGCGAGTTCCAGGAAAGGTGAAAAGCTACACAGAGAAACCCTGTCTCAAAAAACCAAAAAAAAAAAAAAAAAAAAAAAAATTAAAATAAAATAAAAAATAAAAAGTAAATTTTATTTTAGATGTGTGTGTGTGTGTGCATGTACACCCATGTGCATACGGAGGAGGCCAGGGCGTCTTCCTCTATTTCTCCACTATATTTTTTGAGTCAGGGTTTCTCCCTGAACTGGGAACTTGCTGATTCAGCTAGATTGTCTAGTCAGCAAGCCCCAGGGTTACTCTTGTGTCAACAGATACTTCCAGCACTGGAATCACAGGTGCACACCACCTTGGCCTGGCTTTTTTTTTTTTTTTTAAGCTATTAAGCTTGAATTCTTTTTTATTTTAATTTTTGAGATTATAATTTGATCACAACAACATTTCTCCCACCCCTTTCCTCCCTCCAAACCCCTCTCATTTACTCTTTCCCACTCTCCTTCAAATACACAGCCTCTTTTCACTGTATTGTATACATATATTCCTAAATATAACCTGTTGAGTTTGTATAATATTACTTGTACGTATGTTTTCATGGCTGACTGACAGGCACTGGGCAACATGTTGTAGTGCTCTTCCCTGGGGAAGACCACCCCGTCTGCTCCCAGCCCTCCTCAGCCGCTTATAGTTCTCTGTGTCGGATTGAGCATGCCTGACTTTTACATGGATGCAGAGGATCCACACCTAGGTATGCACAGCAGGCATATCACTGAGTGAGCTACCTCCCTTGTCCAACGTGAAAGATCTTCATTCCCTGCAGCAGCAGTCAGGAGTGATGAATTGAGACATAAGAACAACATGGGTGAACGCTTGCAACAGCACAGTGGTGCATGCTGGTATTCCCCAGCTCTCAGAAGGCTGAGGCGTGAAGATCATGCATTACAAGTCAGGTCGGCTACATGGTGAGTCTCACAAACAAGCTCATGGACTTGATTAAATAATGGAGACACAGAACAATGCCATATGGGACAATTAAAATCGCAGTCATGGAAACAACCCATGTATTCCTCCAATATAACCCCTGTCTGAGGACAGGCGCTAAACACATTAGAATAGATACCTGGGAGGTGAAGGTTGGTAACAGCAGCGACATGGCACAGGACTGTGGCGTCACCCGGGCCCAGTGAGAATGTGGCCTGAGCACCCCCAGCCTGAGGAGGGGCAGCACAACCTGACGCTCCTCGCTGCCCTGAGCGGGGGTTGTCTCACTCATCACGCATGCGGTCATGGGCTTCTTAGCAAATTATGCTTTGGGGGTTCATGGGTTTTCCTGCGCTCTGTCCAGCGATACCAGTGACGAAGCTTAAAGTTCTTGTGTAGTTTGCAAATACCCATTTTCCTAGTTAAATTAAGTATTAAGTGTGAATATGATGAATTTTAAAACTTCATGAAAATTAATGTCATTTCTTGCAAAGGAGTCTGGCTGTTCTGCCAATGTTGAAACATTTTGGAATCTCTTTCTCTCTGTCTATCTCTGTCTCTGTCTCTGTCCGTCTCTGTCTCTGTCTCTGTCTCTGTCTCTGTCTCTGTCTCTCTCTCTCTCTCTCTCTCTCTCTCTCTCTCTCTCTCTCTCGTGTGTGTATGTGTGTGGGGGGAGACAGAGACACATAGGAAGACATGATGTGTTTAAGGATCACCCAAACTTTGTATTATTTTCAAATCCACCCTTTGGTTATCCTCCACCCTCCTCTGATTCTACCCTCCCTACATTTCCCAGTATTCCAGGCAGCTGTGCCTTCTCTTGGATTCTTCAGTCCATGTGACACATCCTTCCTTGGGGACTTTGCACATACATGTCACATCACTAGAGAATTGTCCTCTGACCGCGCTACTGAAGAGAGACCTGAACACTCACTCTCTGTTATGGTTTGAATCTTAAATGCTCGCCCCCACAGGCTCACATTCTGAGTGCCGGTTTCCTGGCTGTAGAATTATGGGTGGGGGAGCTGTGGAGCCTTTAGGAGGTGAGGCTTAGATGGCAGACGTAAGTCACAAGGGACAAGCCTTTGACGAAGCTGCTTCCTCATCTACTATGATGTGAGCAGTTGTTGCTTCACACTTCTGCCACCGAGGAGGGAGCCACTTCCCTGTGCCTTCTCTGCTGGGACGGACGGAACCCTCTTGGACTGGAGCCAACATAAATCTTTCTTTAGTTATCTGTATCAGATGTTATGGTCACAGATCGGCAAAAGCAACCAACACCGCATGTTGCTAACAAGGGTGGGTTAGTTTCTCTGATTAAACCTGACCATGTATATGGTTCTTAGGCCTTTGGAAGCAGTTTGAAGGAGGAATGTGGAAGAGTTTGCGGATGCGAGCTAGAGAAGCCTTGGGATGCTGAAAGCGGAGCTTACCGGGCCATTACGATTGAGTGTGGAAGGCCAGAATGCCGACAGAAGCATGGATAGTGGAGACTAGGCTCATGAGGTTTCACATGGGAACAAGACTAGACGAGGGAGATTCTTTATGACATTTTTCCCTTGTAATTTGCTCACTTGGTTTTGTGTCAACTCACTTTTTACTCTGCATCCCTTATGCCCATTTATAAATGTGTCTGTTTTTATACCCAGCTATGGGCTCTGAGAAAGAAACAACCATGTTTCTAAGTTTTCGCAGTTTTGATTGTCTAACTTTTCATAATTCCCTAATTTTAACACAAAGCTTTGATGTTCTGTTTGGGTAGGTTTTTCTTCTTTTTCCTATGATTTTCCAGGCTGGCTCTGAAGGTCAGTTTACATTTATAAAGTATGATTTTGACAAAGATTGAGTTTCTAGATCGTGTTGTCAAAAAAGCTTAAATTCTGCACAACAGAAAGCAACGTGGACCAATTGTGACCAGGTCATGTACTTAGGATGGTGTGTCATCCAATGGACGCAATGTTCTGTCCCTTTTCTATGAAGAACAATGGCATAAAGGACTTAAGAGATCTAAGGCCACAAAAACCTGGGTTACCCCAATTATTTCACTGGGACAGGTAGAAGAGCTAGCCTGAGACCTTTTGAGGACAGAGCCTGTGTCCTGATGACCTTTCTCTACAGTGACTGAGAGAACACCCAACGTAGAGGGGACACTTAACCAAAGCCTGCTAAATGATGGATTAAATTGGGGAGGAGGAAATTGGAGAAACGAAAAGCAATGAGATCAATTCTTTTATATGACTCATACATTGGCTCAGAAGACACTCAACTGAAGAGCTCAAAAAAAAAAAAAATGCAGCATCGTTAACCTAAGCGTGTGGTCACATTTAGCTGTACAAGTGGCAGTGCTATCCATCAAGTCACTGTCTCCCAGAGACTCAAGCTAGAAACTTTAAAAGCTCACATGAGTCATCCACTCTCTTCCCTTCCTCATCTAAGCAGTCATTAAAACTCCTGCCAGATTTACATCAGCTGTACCCTCAGTCCGCACCGCCCTATTGTCTAACTTTTAAAGCACAGCTACCAATCTTTCTCCTCCCAGCATCGAGCCCCCCCCCCCAACTCACCAAAAATAACTAATATATTTAACAAGATGGACCCAAGAGGGCTCAACCAGAAAGCAGTCCGTTCTGTCTGATGACAGTCCTTTGTATGAGTGAGTGTGTGTGTGTGTGTGTGTGTGTGTGTGTGTGTGTGTGTGTGCGTGCGAGCGTGCGTGCGTGCGTGCGTGCGTGCGTGCGTGCGTGCATGTGTGTGTGTGTGTGTGTGTGTGTGTGCAGGTTCATGTGTACATATATGCGAATGTGTATGGAAGCCAGAGGTCAACATCAAATGTCTTCCTCAATTGCTCTCCACCTTATTTTTTGGGATGGATTCTTCCACCAAACCCAGAGCTTGCCCATTTGGCTCCATTTTTGGTAAGCAACAGGCCTCATGGATCTGTCTGTGTCTCCCCAGTGCTGGGACCACAAGTGCGCAGTGGCACACTTGGCTTTTCACCCGGATGCTGGAGACCCGAACTTGGGTCCTCTTGTTTGCGTAGCAGGCTCTTTACCAACCGGGTCAGCTCTCCAGCTCCTTAAAATGCTCTTTCACATCTTTCTTCCCGACTCTTGGTTTTCTTATTACCTTCAGGTATTAAAAAGTTCAATCTGATCGAATGCCAAAACTTTCTTACCCAAATGAAGTACTTTTCTCCATTAGTGTGGACCACATCCAGACTCACAAACTTGCTGGAGAAGGAGGTCCTGGTCATTGTCTTCTGTTTCATCTCCTCTGAAGTAGCTGGGCCCAGGACAGACAGAATCAGGGAACAAGAAGTCTGGACTCTGGTGGCTCTTGCCTTTGTAACCCCAGAGCCCTTGGTCAGTAGCAGATAGATAGCTGTTTCTCTAATTTTTTTTCTCTTAACATTTATTTTATTATGTATACAGTGTTCTGTCTGCATGTATGCCTGTACGCCAGAAGAGGGCATCAGATGTCATCATAGATGATTGTTAGCCACCATGTGGTTGCTGGGAATTGAACTCAGGACCTCTGGAAGAGGAGCCAGTGCTCTTAACCTCTGAGCCATCTCTCTAGCCCTGTTTCTCTAGTTTTAAGGATTTAAAGACCTTTCCCCTTTTGGACCTCCCTTTACCTAAGTCCCCAGGTGGACAACAGTCACTTTAGTTACACTCTTTAAAATTCCCTCCTTGTTACCTGGCTCACATAGTGTTTTCCTGGGCTGGAGTCATCTAGCAGGGCCTCTTAGAGAGAGTCCATAAGATGACTGAGGTCCAACTCTCTTCTACATGGCTACCTGCCATAAGCCTTCCTACAGTTATACGAGTGCATCGTGTTCTGTTGGGACCCCAGGCTTTACTCTCCTGCCTGAAACTTCTCCAGCCAGCTTTTTGCTGCAGACATTATTTTTTCCCTGAAGTTCAAAGGCAGCAGCTGGGTCCCTGCTTAACTTTCCTCTTACAATGCCTGGAGTTCTGTGCAGTTCTGATCATGGTAGTGGCGGCTCAGCTGCTCTGGAGGTCCTGCCTAGGCAGTCTTGTACCCCATTTAGGATGTGGAGGTGGGGGGGGTGGGGAGGGCACGTCAGCCTATTGTTTTCAGCTTTGGAGCTTGGGCCAAAACTCCCAAGAAAGGAAGAGGCCTGTTTTAACACACTGCTCCACTCCTCTAAAAACATCAGCTACTGTGTTGTTGTAATTAACTCTTCCAAGTTTACAAATTGATTTTTGTTTTTGAAGTTCAGACTGAGAACAGGCATCTGAAGTGATCCCTGGACCTTGATCACTTTGCAAATTGAGAAATAAAAGCCTGGGGAAGTTAATTAACTTAAGAGCAGATCACACACCTAACAGCGACTGGACAGGGCTTGATCTGAAAGCTTGACCCTTCAAATCTCATGCTTTTCCTACCGCATTATCCTGCCTAAAATGCTTCTCCTTCAAGGAGACATGATATATTTGCCTCTGGAGTAAATCTATGTGTGTGAGAGGATCAAATAGAAATCATAGAGATGTCTAATGATTATCAAATGTCTCTGAATTGGATGATGTGATTATGAATGGTTTTAATTTGGAGGTGTAGCTGTATTTCACTTTTTCTCTTTTTTTTTTTTTTTGAGACAGTGTTTCTCTGTGTAGCTTTGGTGCCTTTCCTGGAGCTCACTCTGTAGCCCAAGCTGGCCTCGAACTCACAGAGATCCGCCTGCCTCTGCCTCCCGAGTGCTGGGATTAAAGGCATGCGCCACCACCCATCCAGCAGTATTTCTGCTCAAATACTTCTATGCTCAAACATTTATTATAAGGAACAAAGTCTTTAAAATTATTATTTGGGCCTGGATTCAGGGCTCAATGGTTAAAACGTTTGTTATGCAAATGTAAGGACCAGAGTTCAAATCCCCAGAACCCATATACAATGCCAGGTAAGCATAGCAGCCTATGAGTAATTCCAGCCTTGGTAATTTGCCCAGGGTAAGTTGGCTATCAAGACTAGCCATATCGGTGAGCTCCAGGTTTGATTGAAAGACTTTGCTTCAGTGAATACAGTGGAAGAGAGATCAAGAATAATTACCAACATCAACCTATAGCCACCACATTTTTTTTTTTTTTTTTTTGATTTTTTGAGACAGGGTTTCTCTGTGTAGCTTTGTGCCTTTCCTGGATCTCGCTCTGTAGACCAGGCTGGCCTTGAACTCACAATGATCCGCCTGCCTCTGCCTCCCAGTGCTGGGATTAAAGGCGTGTGCCACCACTGCCCTGCATCGGGATGGATTCTTTCACCAAACCCGGTTTAGCCACTACATTTACATGTATACAGGTACATATGCACATACACTCACACCTACACACACACACACACACACACACACACACACACACACACACACTTGCACCCATACATACAGCGTGCACATACATCACACACACATGAAAATGGAAAAATAAAAATAAAATTATTCTTTTTAACACCAGATGCATATGGCTATAATTGTGAGTTGGGGACAAAAGGATCAGGAATTCAAGATCATCCTTGTCTGCATAGTGAGTTTGAGGCCAGCCTTGGCTACAAAAAGAATCTGCCACACCTCCCCCAACCAAAAGAAAAAAACAACCCCAAAAGTATAGATTTCTATTATAGGGAGTTATGATTCCATACATGGGCTCAATCCCCAGCATTGCAAAACAAACAAATAAATAAATGTGAAAAAAACCTCTATCGGTGGAAATGGGAACTCCACTGGAGAATAGTAAGTCTAATTCTAGTCTTGACTTACAGTTGATCTTATGCTGGTCCACTGACCTCTTTGGAACTCATTTTTTTCAAGTGTAACGCAGGAGCCTACAATAAATAAAATTAAGTGTTTTCCTATTTTGAGAATAAAAATCCTTCCTTCCAAGCCCTGTGAGTGGGCCGGGGATGCAGCTCAGTGATAGAGCACCTGCCTATCACACACAAGGCCCCGGAGCGGTGGGGGTTGACAGGATGCTCTCGGAGCCATTAGGAGAACTTCTAGGAACAGTTTCAACGTCCCACGCCTCGTGTACATTTCTGATGGTCAAGGACTGTGGCTTGTGAACCTCCACGTGAGAGAGATCAGCCCCACCAATTTATCCAAGAAAAGCATGTCTGCATGTTTGCCTGCAGCCTCCACTTTTTAAAACCGGGGGCTTGCATGTAGTCTCCTTGGCGACTTCAGCCCTCATCGATCCCATTTCGTTTCTACAGACGGTGTTGTACCATTTACCTGGGAAGTTCGCGCTCTACTGGCTGCACCCTGTGATTCTTTGCATGCTTGATTTTTCTTCCCCGGGGCATTTGCCTGCAGTCTGCAGCTATACTTGCTGTCTCCATTCCCCCTACTCTTGTTGAACACAACCCAGGCCCTCAAGGGGGCTCCACACGCATTTATCAGTGAGAAGCATTGTTGGAAGGAGGGCGATAGGTCCAGTTAAAGACTTGAGACCCTGCAGAATAGGCTGAGCCCAGAGCTCGGTAACAGTGTTTACCTAGCATGCATGAGTTTGATTCTCCACAACCACAAAACACCAGTAGAAGTTCCCAGTTGTTTCTGGAACAGGGTGCCCTTGACAACCTATCTTGGCTCTCAGAGACGATGAAATCGATTCCTTTTCCTCCAACTCCCTTGGGTCTCTCCCCAACCTGGCCCTGGGCAAGGCTGTCTCTCTGGGTTGCCTTTCTGTTGCTATCACTTCCTGGAATTGGACTCACGGTTTGAACCTCTCCTGGAAAAAGGATCATACATCTCTCCTTACGAGCTGGCTCCAGCACACCTTCCTCGGGCCAGGCTAGGCTAGGGGAGTGAAGTCGGCCGGAGTACGATCTGGGTATACGCTGGGCCTCTTGGCTGAGGAGATCCAAACAGTCCCTGTTGCTTTTCTGTCCCCCAGAAACAGGGGAGAAAGGAGCAAGTGCCGCCCCCCCCCCCCCTCTGTTTGGCAGGTCTCATCTGCCCGCGTCCACCCGGCTCCTCCCCCTCTCTCCACCTCGCTGTCCCCATTCTCCTCTCTCTGGCCATCGTCCCTGGCAGTCTTTTGACGTTCGGCTTTACTTTCCCTCCTCTTCTGGCCCACCCAGCTCTGGCTCTCACCCTGCCTTTCTGATTCTGGTTATTTCCTTTTTTTTTTTTTTTTTTTTTTTTTTTGTTATCTCCTCGGAGAGCAGACAGGGAACAGGGGCTGATGGTCACTTTGGGACCCCGGTGGTAAGATAGATGATTTCTACACACACACACACCCCCCACCCAACCCCCGTTTTGAGAGCTGGGCATTATTACAATCACAAGGTGTGGGTAACCGAAGGCTTCCATCAAGTCGCTCGTTTAGAAGCAGTGCAGGGCCCTGACAGGAATATCCCACACCCGTGTGGCACAGGAAGAGCCTGGGAAGGGCCGGTGGTGCTGGTGCCGGTGCTGGCTGCAATATTAGGGAGCAGCCGAAAGCCCCCCAAAGTTAGGAAGTAGGCCACACACGCTTCACTGCACAGTTCTGAGCGCTCCCGCCAGCCTCTCCTACCACACCGTCTCAAGCCGCCCATCTAAAGTGAAATGTGGGTGTTTTAATCACTGAAGAGAATCCTTAATAGTGCTCCTTCAGCACAGGGCCGCCTCTCCAGTGCCAGGAGCTGCGGGGAGCCCATTGCTTCCCGTCCTGAACCGGCTCCAGAAGCGTTAGGTGAGGCTCAGTACAATTTTCAGTTGTTATCATACGAGGCCCTTAGAGACGCTTCTCAATTCTAGCAATTAGCCACATAGGGGTCAACCAAGTGTTCTCAGGTCTAATTAACAGCTGTGTTGAATCTGGGACACATACAATTCCTCTGGGCACACACTCCTCAAACAAACAAAACCAGAATATCAGGCTCTTTCTTCCTTATCAGAGTCCACGAAGTCTGAAAAAAATTATTGCTCAGGGTATTTGCAATTTAAAAAGAAAAAGAAAAAAAAAACCTTGGAAAACAGGAAGCAGAGGGGCTTCTAGGTGGAATGCATGGATTTAAAGGCAATATATGCATCTATATCTATAATAATCTCTGCTTTATTCTGAAATCACCCAATGGGCCCAGGAGACTCGGGAGTGCTGGGGGAATTAGTTGCCTCTCAGCTGTGCGCCCAGAGCCCAGCTACACCCAGCAGGCTACATGATATCATCACCACATAAATCAAAGACTTCTCTCTGGCTTCAAAAGGAACGGGAACAGGATACTTTGTGTTGGGAGTTCTGCACCGAGCGGGGAACTACATTGGGGCCTGTTCGAGTTGCTCCCTGGGTATTCTGGCTTCATGCCCTGCCTGACAGCTGCAGGGGTCCTGTAAGAAATCTGGGGGAGAATTTCCTCTGCAGCCATGACTGAGAGCCCAGGATCAAGAGCTTTGCAAACAGAAAAGACTCCCCCCGCCTTCTTTCCGCGGGCGCAACTAGCCCATCGTTTATTAGGCTCAACAAACAACAGGCAAAATGCCGGACAGCTGGCCCTTTGGCCCCGGATAGGGAAAAAAAATGTATTTCACTGGGATCTAGTTAGCTGGCTTTTCTTTACTAAAGGAGATCAAATGCACAGCATTTAAAAAATAAGTTGCTGTTCTAAAGCTAGAGTATTTAAACACTGACAAAGTACAGAACAATACCTATGGCCTCAGATCAGCTTCATGTTAACTCCGTGCTACATTTATTTAATATATTCTTCTTAGGAGTTTACATGAATACATTTGAAATGTGTCCTCCTTCCCCTGGCCTCAGTGGCTACTCCCATGTTGAGGTGGTTGGTTTGGATTTTTTTTGGGGGGGGTATGCTTGTGTTCCCGTGTGTACGCATGTTTACACATGTGTGGGTGATGTGTGAGCACTTGTTGAAGACTGGAGGTCGACACCAAGTGTCTTCAATGGCTCTTCACCTGTTATATTGAGGCAGTATCTCTCACTGAACTAGGAACTCGCAGTTGACTAACCAGGATGTCCCCACATCCTCTGAGCTCAGATTGTAGGTGGGAGCCACACCCACCCAGCTTTGCTTGGGTTCTGGGGATCTGATTCAGTTCTCACATGTGTGAAGCGAGTGGTTTACCCATCTGCCTGAGCCAGGTTGGTTTGGATCTTCCCAGGTATTTGCCATGAAAGGTGTGTATCCTTACCATTTACGGGTGTATCCATAAGCAATAATGTTAGACTCTCGCGTTTGGAAATGTATACAAGTGGTATCCTTCTGTTCTTTTGTAACAAGTTTTTTATTTCTCAGAATTAACCACATTAATCCAAGCAAACCTAGGCACATCCATTTTAACTTCAAAAGCTATTTTTATGATATGACTTAAGGTATTTGCTCATTCTCTTATTGACATACATTCAGTAGTACGTTCTTGAGGAGGAATCATCAACATTGCTGCCGTGAATAGCTTTTCCCCCACTTTCTCCTGGGGAGACAGATGGGAGATTTTTATCTCTAGGGCAAAGAGTCTCAAAGTTTTTCTCCTGGGATCCTTTCACACTGTCAAAATTATTAAAGACGCCAAGTAGCTTTTGTTTATTACAGATTCTGTCTGTTGATTCAGAATTGAAATGGAGAAACAAAACTATTTTAAAGTTCATTACCAAATAACAATAAGAAATTGCACGTTTTTATATGAAAAAGAGCTATTTCCCATATCAGGAAGGTGAGAAGAGGGGCATGGTTCTGCATTTTTTTTTACAAGTTTCCCCATGGCAGAGACTTACCTTCTTCTCTTCTCTTACCTGCCTTTGGATTCAGGCTGTTGCAATATGCTTCTGCCTGGGGTATCAGAAGAAACACAGGCGTCACCCAGATGTGTAGCTGTGAAAGGGAGGCAAACCCTACTAGTCTCAGATCATTCGGGATAGTCTTCATCAAAGAGTCTAAATCCAAATTCAATAGATAACAGTTTCTAAAGGTGAAACTGGACGTGGCCTCTGAAATCACATACACATCCCTGTGTGTTGCCACATAAGCCTGTTGGCCCTTCTCGCTCATTTGAAAACATGAGCTCACTGATCTACGTGTCTCTTATAGTGCCGACAGGTTTCAGTATGCAGTGTCAGAGTGCACACTTATTTATATCACTTCTGACTTGGTAATCAAAGTTATTTTAAAAAAAAAAATTGTGACGATTGTGGTGACGGGCATAACTTCCCCCAAATTCTGGGTTTTGCCTGGAAGCTCAACATTCATCGCTGGCAACAGATGCAGCTGGTCTCCATCCCCGAGTAACAGGGCTCACTTTGTTCATTTTTTTTTTTTTTTTAAGAAAATGCCTGCCAAATTCCCGAGTCTGAATAACCATGGTTTGTGAGTCTTTCTTTCAAGTGAAAATGGTATGCCCTGAAAAAAAAAAATTGTGGCAACTTCAGTTCATAGTTCAAAACAACTCTCAAACGTTTTTCTTTGAAGGACCACTATCAAACCTTGGCATGCTTCCCATTTCATTAACCCTAATATTAAAAAGAGGTGCACTCAAGGCAACTCCTGAGATCTAATAATATTTATTAACAATTCTATTGCTTCATTTATAAAACAGAATTATTATTATTATTGTCATTGTTGTTATTTTGCTTTGGGTGCAAGAACAGTAAGAATACAAAAATGAAGACATCAGTTAGTGGCCTGGCCTTTTTTTATGCTCAAGTATTAACAGTGTTAGCGACTGTTTCTTTTTTGCATTGGAAGAACAGCTAAAAAGCACATTGAAAAAGGTGATTATTATAGAGTGAAACTGTTGCGGCCTAGGAGGCGTATGTACATTTGCAGAGATATTCAGTACATTTGCAGAGATATTCAGTAGCGTTGGGGACTGAAGCCAGGGGCCCTTGCATGTTGTAGGCAATTACTCTATCACTACACTATATCCCCTGCCTTGTTTTTGTTTTGTTTTTTTTTGTAACAGCACCTGTCTGTGTAGCTCAGGCTGGCCATGAGTTTACTAGATAACCTATGCTGGCCACAGATTTGCAATTCTCCTGCCATAAGTTCCCAGCTGCAGGGATTACACGCAGCACGTCCTACTACAGTTGGCTAATTGGACTTGGTGGCTGTTCTTTTTAAAAAAAAGAAGACATGAAGTTGGGAAGGGGACATGTAGGGTGAAGCTAGGGGGAGCTGGAGAGGCAGTGGGGGCAGATATGTTAAAATACATTGTATGCACATATGAAATCCTCGAGGCATAAATGGAAATATTAAAAAATCGTCTTTGTATTTTTCATGCATACTTTTTGCCTTTTGTTAGATTGGTACCTTAGAGGTTTCATTCTACAGTTAATAGAATATTTTATTAGCTGCATTTTTCATTTGCTTGTTCTTTTTTTTTTTTTTTTTTTTTTTTGGTTTTTTGAGACAGAGTTTTTCTGTGTAGCATTGGCTGTCCTGGAACTCCAGCCTGGCCTCGAACTCACGGAAATTTGCCTGCCTCTTCCTCTTGAGTGCTGGGACTAAAGGCGTGAGCCACCGCTGCCTGGCCCATTTGCTTGTTCTTCGTATATAATAATGCTGTTAAATTTTATGTATTTATATATAGAAACTGTACTGAACTCTCTTTTTAGTTCCAATAGTGGATCATCTCGGATTTTCTATATAGATAATTATATAAGTTATTACTAATGCCAGTTTCACTGGAGTCTTCTGGTTTCTGATCCGCTGTGAAAGGCTAGACATTGTCACCCTTGCTGGGGATGAAGCTGAGTTGAATATATGGCATGCGTGAAGTCTGGGATCTGATCCCCGGCACCACATAAACTAGATGTGGTGGCACTTGTCTATAATCCCAGTACTCAGATGGAGGATCTGAGTCAAGGTCACCACTGGCTACATAGCAAGCCTGGGCTACATGAGACTCTGTCTGTAATAAGTAAAATAAAGCAAAATAAGAAGTTATCACCTGAGTCCATAAGAGGAAAGGTCAAGCTGAAAATCAACTATATATAAATAGATATCAATATCAATTAATTATTGTATTTATATCATTAACATGATTAACCAGAACATTTTTATAATTATATAATTATGCAATCAAGATAATTAATGTGAATGTGAATTGTTATAACAATATATATTAATCCAACATAGAACTGAGGTCACAGGATGAACCAATGCCCTCTAAATTGAACGAGAGGACTGAGAACATCACAGCCTGCCATAACAGAACTCCAGAAACAGAAGCTTCCTTAGGAACCACCACTAGGGTAGAAGTATCGAGGCTGAACTTGAGTTGTTGGGGGCTCAGTGTGTCAAACGGTGCAGTCTTGGTGACTCTTCTACACTTTCCTGAGTTTTAACTTCTAGAACCTTCTACATTCACATTCTCATGGTGAATACTAGAGAAAACCCACAGCATTTTGTTCTTCCCCTCAAGGGAAACTGTTTTTACAGAGTCTAACCGGTTAGGACTTTCCTAAAGGCTATGCTGGGGTCTAGGAACTGCTCTTGGTCCCCACTGCGTTTCTACAAGGGGAAGGATGGAGAGAGAGACACCCAGTCCTGCTGCCTCTAGCCTTCCTTTCTCACAGGGGTAGAACAGGGCATCAACAAAGAAAACAAGTCCTCGTAAAGGCCACAGCCCAGGTGTTCAGCCGCATTAAAAGCCTAAGACCGAACCATAAGTTTTTTTAAAAATTTATTTGTTCATTTAGTTATGTGTGTGTGCATGCATGCATGTGTGCATGTGCGTGTGCATGTGTGTGTGTGTGTGTGCGTGTGTCTGTGTGTGTGTGTGTGTGTGTGTGTGTGTGTGTGTGTATGTAGAGGGCACTCTCACCCTGTGGCTTGCCTGTGGAGGTCAGAGGATAACTTGTTGGACTCAGTTCTCTCCTTCCACAGCGTGGGGTATGTGGGTAGAACTCAGGTCCTCAGGTTTGGAGGCAAGCTCTTTACTTGCTGAGCCGTTTCATCTGCCCCTTAATCGTAAATCTAACAGACCTCTTCTTTCCCTGTGCTTCATCACTATGCCACCTGGATCTCTTTGTAGGATTAGAGGATATAACTGAAGGAATTGTGTGTCTCGAACATTATGTAAGAGGACCTATATTAGAGAAACCTAAAGCCAACGGAAGTCAGAAACAAGGACACAAGAGGACATTCTAGTTTCTAATACCTACAGCCACAGCCAACAGTGGATAGGGCCTAACCCCCAACCAGATAATATGAAACCTCTCATGAGTGACCTATTTATCTCAGTTTCTTGTATCCAGTATATATCATGTCTGGCTTTCAACAAAAGTTTCAAGGCATAGCAGAAGACTAAAACCACAGGCTAGAGAGCCAGCGAAAACATTAAAATCAGGCTCCAAAATGGCAGCGGTCGTGGTATAACCAGCCTGGGGATTTTCATTTTAAACAATTGGTTAACATGCCATGATAGTCTTGCTCCAGTGATGATAACATTGCATATTTTCTGTTTTCAGGATGCTGTTAGCTGGACGTTGTGATGATGGCCACCCTGTCTCTCTGAATTTAAAATGCTTCTAACATTTGATTATTGAGTATATGTCCTCACCCCCAGGCTCAGGAAAGTCTCTGTTTCTTCCCACTTAGCTAAGGGTTGTGTGTTTTCTAAAACCATGAGTGGTTGTTAAATTTTATTGAATGCTTTTCCTGTATCCTCAGAGAAGGTCACATGGCTTGCTTCTTTTATTAATGTGCTGTGATGAAATTACAGAATTTTTTTCCTTCTGGTTATTAATCATCACACGGATAAATCCAAATTGGCTTCATTAAAAAAGCCCCATGTATCTGGATTTGAATTGTTTAGGACTTTTCCTTTATACATTTATAGTTTTGACCATGATTGATTTATATTTTCCTTTCTTGTATAGTCATTGCCTGGTTTTAGTATTGAGGATATACCAGTCTCATAAAAGGAATTTTCCATTTTTTAGTTCATTTTCTGGAAATGAACTTGACTGTAAAATCACATGAGCTTCGTGTTTTCTTTGTGGTAGATTTAACGATTCTTCCATTTTTGCTTATGTCCATAGGTCTAGTATGTTTTCTGCTTCTTAAGTTAGA